>NC_047029.1:36409729-36470865 GCF_902652985.1 Pecten maximus | reverse complement strand
TACATTGCCATAAATTGGAGATGTGCTTACCTCTTCCTGACTTGATATAAATTGTCTCCGCCGAGACTGTAACTAACGTTATATGGTCATCACGCATTGGCACTTTATGCGATACATCGGCGGTGTCCTTGTTTTCAATGGACCATCTTTAATTTATGTTCTCACTTCATTGAAAGCATAAGCCTTACCTAGTCTTTTAGTTTTACAAAACTGACCCCTTTACCTCTTGACAGCATCGTGCTGTAGGCCTAAACATTTATCTCCCAGCTGACTTGAAAATTAAACCAGATGTAACTATTCGTGAATATAATCAAGGGCCCGGATCGCCGGACGCCGGATCGCCGGACGCCGGATCGCCGGAGCCGGATCGCCGGACTCATGTCTGTGACGTCACAGAAGGGTCGGTCTACCTTAAGTAGTTTTTATTGTAAACCCGAATCATGTCAGTTCAAAATAATCATTCTGAATTGATGTATTCATCTCAACAGTGAAATAAAGGTGTTGTTTTGTTGCTAGAAATAAAAATACTACCATGGTAAATGATTTCACTTTCTATTCCCGGAACATTTTAGACTGTGACGTCACAGCCATAACTGTCTTGAGTTGTACGGAGGTCATTTCTGTTCATGATTTTGTCATTATTTTTCTGAGAGGACAGACATTCTTCAATTACAGTTGTCTTGGAGATTCTGTGATGAACACCAAACATTGAAACCAATACACCTGAAGTCAAAATGAGCGATTGAAATCGCATTTATTCCAAATTCCCAGGACCAGACGTGTCCTGAACAGTTGCTAATCAGTATTGCTCTCATAGTCAACTACTATACCAAGTTTTTCTAGTACATATTTTAAAATTATGCTTTTTGTTAGTTGGTAGATTTGAAACCAGATTATCCGCAACCTTCACTGAGCTAGCAGTGTGAATAGTGTTTTTAGGCTGAATGATAATATATTTACTTGTTAAAGTACATACGTTGACTGGAATTTTGAAGATACGAGGACAAACTGTATACTTCAGGTCAAAATTGCGGCATTCTCGGTAACAAGATTTTGTATATCTAGGTCAAGTCCCCTCGCGATGTCAGTAATAACCATGGACTCATAAGGATCAAAGGTGATTGGCTTCCTGCTCAAGGTTCTCACAGAGTAGGATCAATTGATACAATGTACCGGGCACAGCGATTTCCCTCTCAGATGGGAACATGACGCCATCCAAGGCTAATGCTTTTACAACACTTACTACATTGGTACCTAACAGCGCTAGGACACTGCTGGTTATACTCTGTATCTGGCACAACAAGTAACAACACGTCAAAACTAGCACGAGACTAAAATGGTTGACTATGTATATTCAATGTAGCCTATATAATTCAGCAGTGAGTCCATTAGCTACTTTTACCACTAACCGTAAGGAATTAAGTCCCTGTAACGGAGGGTTATCTGTTAGACTAATGTAAAATGAGACAGATATTGTGGAAATCATTGAACCAATGTCATTAGGCCATAAGACAGGCATCAGTTTTGCTACATGCAGAGACCGCTACTTTTGACCTTTGTCCGTATGACGTTTGTATCCTTTGCCACGACCTCAACGTCTATATCCTGATTTTGATCTATGATCATCTCTATTTGATCAGGCTTTACCAAGTTTGGAGATTTTTTTTCTCGTGCTTTAACTTTGTGTGCATCTCATTACTAAGATAGGCAGCGCACTGTTGGTCAACCTCACAATTGACAGCGTGACTTTGACCCTACCTACCTACCAGCTTCGTCGTACTAGGACAGAGAAATGTCCTCAACAATACGCAAGAGCTCATCAAAGTTCATTAATGACTTGTCTGACTCTTAAGCCCATCTGATCGCAGTCATGTCCAGAACTTATGCCTGAGCATATTATTCCTGGAGGACGGCTGGAGTCAATGGCGGTCTGTAACAGGGATTCTAATCTGCAACCAAACTCGGCAACAGACTCGACATATCTTTGCAACGAGTTGACAGACTGACACCTATATTTCCGAACAATGTATCCAGCTTATGGAATTTATCTGTAATTGTAGGTCTCTCTCCCAGAGAGGTAAGTGTAACAGAGCGCAGGATTAATTAAATTTAAGACACTTGCTCTGCTAGGGATCGAACCCGGGACCTCTGGCTTACTAGTCTTATGCTCAGCCGATTGAGCTAAAGAATAGATCTCTCTCGCCGAGCGGTATATTGCGGCTAGTACTTACAGGGTTTTAAATTTACTGATAACACCTGACGAATGAGTTCGGTAACAACAATTGACGTACAAAGCAAGAACCTTCCAAACAACGAGAATATCTGTGAGGCCATGTCTGTGTGTTAGACGATACCACAAAAGGAACTTCGTTACGGTCTAGGGGCTTGCTCGTTTATGCGGACAAACCGGCTTGTCAGTTTTTAATTGTAATATTTCAAACATATATCTTGACGGGCCTGCAAATATTAATACAGCCTTTGGAAGTCTTTGTCAAGGCTCGTCTGAAAACAATATAAAATCACAATGTCCGTCTTTCTTTCATAAACGAACAACACGTATTCTGGGAGAGAGAAAAACCCATAGATGTCATCAATTCTCTCCCGTGTATCTTGGTTTTCAAATACAGAAGTGACATACCTTTCTTTAACTGTATTTTATTGAATTTTTTTTCTTTATCTTTTTCCGGGTGAAAACCTTCTGGAATTTTAGTCATGATGAAGCTTGTACTAAAAAATAAAAAAAAACACATGAATTGAGTTTTATTTCGTTTTTATTGAAAAAAGCATTGATGGAAATCTTTGAAATTGGCTAAAGCTCTCTCATTTTCTGCCTCATGATAGGGGATGTGGTATCTGTCTGAAAAATAAAAAAAAGTTGAGGATAGAATGTTTTGACTTTTAGCATTTTATAATTATAATAAAAAATAGTGTATCTATACAAATCCTTCACCTGAGGGTGGTTCCCTGTTATCAAGGATACACATCTCAGTTCAAAATAATCATTGTGAATTGATGTCTTCATAGGTTTGATCATTTAAAGGTGTTGTTTTGTTGCTAGAAATAAAAATACTACCATGGTAAAATGCTTTCACTTTCTATTCCCGGAACTTTCTAGACTGTGACGTCACAGCCATAACTGTCAAGAGTATTACAGAGGTTATTTTTGTGAATCACAATAGATTTAAGTAGTTTTTATTGTAAAATGGAATCATGTTAGTTCAAAATAATCATTCTGAATTGATGTATTCATCTCAACAGTGAAATAAAGGTGTTGTTTTGTTGCCAGAAATAAAAATACTACCATAGTAAAATGGTTTCACTTTCTATTCCCGGAACTTTCTAGACTGTGACGTTACAGCCATAACTGTCTTGAGTTGTACGGAGGTCATTTTTTTCATGATTTTGTCATTAATTGTCATTTTTTGTCATGATTTTGTCATTATTTTTCTGAGAGGACAGACATTAATCGATTACAGTTGTCTTGGAGATTATGTGATGAACACCAAACAAACATCGGAACCAATCCAATAGAATTCCAATTGAAAAAAATAAAATAAAATTAATGCTTTGTTTTTTTTCCCTATTATTATATTCACAAACGTATATACAAACAATGATTTCTTAATAACTAAACAATCAATATTTTTATAAGTTATAGATTTCAATACATACAGTAACTACACAAAACCTACAATTAATAACAATGTATACTCATTACTATTATAACAAGTAACGTTCAAGATGATGAACGAAATCATCTACAACGTAAGTATTGGTATGCCATTCTGATTAAAGATATTCGGTGATGTCATTCATAGTCATTCGTATCATTCATTTATCGGTGAACCAAGTAAAAGATACAATGTTAACCACACACTAGAGAGTTCAAATGCTGCACTGCAATGGGATTATCAATCCATGTTTTTACACTGCTGGTTTAAGAAATTGATAAAATCTAATTGAAAGGCAGACAATCATAAGGATCATAATATTCTCCACGTTTTTCTTCATCTATATACATAGCAATCCAATGTTGCCCTTGTTTATTATCTGGGTCAGTATTACAAACCATGAGACTAGGAACACTTAAAGGACATGAAGGTAATGTATTTCTAGCATACACTCCTGCAAAATGAGGAGAAAACGGCTTGTAGGATCAGTTCTATTTCTGAAGTATTCATCATGCACTATAATCAAAAATAATTTGCCTGTTACGATCTATTTCTATGATGTTTTCAAAGTCAGCATACACCACAATGTTGATGGTATTGGGTAGGGCTGTCCCGAAATGCATTTCCAAAGACAAGTTTCCCTTTTTCATAAGATGAAATATGCCCACTTCTGAAAGGTCAGGTGTCAGATCGAATCGAAACAGGATAAAACCAGTGCCATATTCATCCTTTGAGATGTTATTACCCTCGTCACGAGACGTTTTGCCAGTAGTGTTAAACAGACCCATATAGCTTCTTACGCAATGTTTCTGAGTGAAATTTGGCTGCAAAGGCTTGGTGAGGACTTGTTTGCCATCCACGTTCAGGACAACAAAATTAACATCAAAATCTTTAAAATGAAAAGGATTCTTGGTGATGAGTTCACTATAGGCATCACTGTCTACACATCCAATGACCAATCTCTTAGGCATTTGTCCTTTACAAAATTGTGATTTCCTCTTGGAACAGAAAATACTTTCATTACAATTCTTCTGATTGGGTATTTGGCAGGTGATATTTCCAAAGCTTTTGTATGGGCTAGTCTCACTGATTTAGAATTTTTCTCGCGTTTAGATAGACGTCCTTGATGACAATTTTGAATTCTTTGTCTTGCATTATTGACAAGATATCTTTCCTGAGCAAATAGGTCAGAATTGATTCTTCATATCATTATCGCAGATCTATTGGTTGCTGTTGACAATTTCCTATGTAGCCAGGATTATCGTTTCCTGCAGTGTCCATTTGCGCAGCTGTGTCCTTATACCACATTCCACTGGTCAACTGAGATTCTTTGGCTGCAGAACCATAGCTGAGTAGGGTTTCCAGGTAAGCTCTGAATGAATACATATTGTTGGGTGATGAGACTAGTTTTTCTTTGAGACAAACGCTGACATCTCCAAAGAGAGAATGTAACCAAAGATTAACAGGTGCAACGTTTTCATCGGTTTGGTTGTTATCATTATTGAGGATCTGTGCTTTCACGTAGAGGGAAGTATTTGCTAGATTCAAATAATCATCTCCAGCTCCTGATACGTCAAAGACATAAGGGCCACCATCATTGACAGATGTGACCATTCCAATTTGATGCCAGTATCCATCTTCCACACTGGTTTGAGTGGGTGGTGTATGAAATAAATCGAATTCTGACTAGACACATTGACAGGAGTTCTGATGAACTAAAGACATCTTTCAATGCCACTCTGTATAAACTACACAAATATTACACATACACATACATATATGCCTTTTTTGTGTGTGTGGTGTGTGTGTGTGTGTGTGTGTGTGGGGGGGGGGGGGGGGGGGGGGGGGGGGGGGTAATCATGCATCAAAAATATCTTTTGCTCTATGCTGATTGGATGATTCTTTTCTTTTCTTTTACTTTTTCTCCTCCTTCCAGCTTAAGCTGATCTCTATCAAATATGTTTCTATCACTTTGGTGAGCAGCTTTCATATTGATTGCTTTTCTTAAGTTTGAACCTAATAATAATTTCTTGTATAGACCTTTTAGTTCTGATAAATTGAACCTAGAGAATGCCTCTCAAAATGTAGGGTGACGACAACTTTCCTCTCTCAAATGGAATTGGTTTACCTGTATCGTCTCTCAACATTATTTCTATTTCTTGACATTGACGTTGTTGTAATGGTACATAATGAATTGGTTGGAATTCATTACTGATGCCATGTCCTGAAATATCTTCAATTGGAACTATTATGACCAATGGAACTCTGGAATCACTCACCATCTGTGGTTAAACCAAAGGACAGTAGACATAAATGGAATAAAAACCTTGACGAACGTCAGCCATGCTCCTGCCAGTGTTTTTTCCTTCAGAAACCGTGAAGACTTAAATCCTAACAATTTCGTCAGCATAGGACAGAGATTTAAAAGTGTAAAGGTTCTGAGGAGTTACGGCACTACTGTATTAGTTCCGACTCCTGAGACCAGTGTATCCTCGTATAGTGATTTTCAAGCTCGTCAACTCTGTGGTTCTGTCTCGAAATTTACAGCTGGCTACAGATCAATGGAATGACAACACAGTTTATAAAGTTCAACATTTTATTATATGAAGATTAGAAGTGATGAAACATGATGACTGAATATATACACAATGCTCACGTAACCTAACTGTGTGTCCGGTCCATATCTCGTATGAAAAATATCCACCCCTGTCCCTCCCTGGGGATAAATGTACCCAAAAATACAACGACTAAAACATGCCTACAACGGGAAAAGACCACCCGAAATAACAACGGAATTACTGACTATATCATGCCTATAATTGAGAGAAAAATACCACCCAACCCGGGATAATTTAGAGGTTTAAGTCCGAAATCTACTGCATACCTGACTCTGTGAAGGAGAAAGACGAGCCGGCCAGCTACATGTAAGCCTCTGCCAGACTGTCGTATAATACTAAAATCCCCAGCTACAGTTGAGTGTAGACTAAAGGTTACACCCAAGTGCACTCCGAGTGCACTCCGTTTGGACTTGGAGTGCACTCCGTTTGGACTCCAGGTAAACTTGGAGTGCACTCCAAGTGGACTCCGAGTCTACCTGGAGTCCTATAAGACACCATGTCTGCCCCGGGTCTATAATCAGACTATATCATATATAAATATTAATACTTTGATGCTTTTAATATAATTTATTATAAATAAATAGATTTTTACAAATTACTTTTGTTCTGTTCATATTACTATTTACATTTGTTTAGTCTACTAGATCTAGGAATATTTATTTTATTGTTAATACATGGTAATAATGCCTACATGTTAAATCTATATTTATTAAGATAAAATACAGTTATACAATTTATGCTATAATCAGGTTTTATGAAAGTTAATTGCTTATTATTTCATATTTTATTAAAATGTAATTAAACTGTAGTTCATTTTATTAAGGAAGTAAAAAATTATTTCAATTAGAATATTTATTTCTGTACACATATCATGACTTTAAAGGAAGTTTAGATAATGTATCTATATTATGTTATTGATTATTCAAAATATTCAAAGTTTATAGTATTTAATGACTGATGTGGGGTTTTTTTTATAAGACATTCTCTACATGAAAGGAAAATATAACTACAGATATGTACTCAGTTCAGGCAAGTAATTATAAAATAAACATAATCAATATAGTTTATATAGGTTTATATTTTTAAATGTATTGTTAAAAAGTATACATTTACAACTGTAAATATTTACGAGCATTACCTGGTTAAAATAATGTTCTGACATAATGTACACACAAGTATGAAGTTCTGTACTACCCATAATAAATGACAGTATCTGTTATAATTGCTATTATTATTGGCCATGCATGACTGACTCTGGCCTGACACACCTGAGAACTGTGCCAGGTGAGTTTTAGTAGCCAGCTACAGGTACTGTCCTGGGTTCACAGAAATACCTATGTCCATATTTGTTGTTGTATGGCTTCAAATGATGAAGCTGTGCAAAGCTGGGTGTGTAGCCTCAGGCCATCAGAACAGTAAGATTATCTCCTGACCTGAACAGCGGAAGGAAAGGATTGTATAGCTCTCCATCTGAGAGGCCTTAATCAGACCAAAACTATAAACGAAATACCAATATAATTAAGGTGGAAATGTCAAAATATGCTGTAAAACCATTAACAAACTGGTAAACAGGTTTTAGAAGACCAACTTTATTGAAATGAAGTTATTCTATACCGAAATTAGAAAGTAAAAATAAGCTGTTTCTTATAACATTGTAACCTGTCTAAACTGTAAGTCATTGAGACTAAACGTATTGGCCGGTTTATGCAGGTGTCCGGTATGTAGAGGTGAAATGTTGAATGATACAAGTTCAGAAAAAAATAATGTAAATCAAATTAAGAAATGACACAGTTCTTATCTTGTTATATTAAAAAATATAAAGGCATTGTTTTAAAAAAAATATTTGTAAAGAAAGAGATTAAAGTAAAAAAAATCAGTATAATTCCCAATGGTATAATAAATGTAAATTCACCATTTCACAAAACCAACCTATAGCCGTATACCCGTAATTAGTACACATTGTTCTCGTCCAGGAAATGGGATCATAACAGGAAACAGGAAACTGCCTGAGGTACAATTTGCCCCATGGCAGTTGGACACTGGCAACCTATGTACCATTTACCTGTAAAACTTACCTGTTGGAACTATATTGTACATCGTTTTCTATTCCTATGCAGTCAATATCTATCATCGATGTGTCACTCATACATGTAACAGATACAGGTCATGAATGTACAATGATTGTTCAAGACAATTATAAAATCATAAAGTTAAATGTTTAAACTTTAAAAAAAAATTCATAAGGTAAGCTGCAGTTAGTGTATGGAATGTTTGATAAGTATTTACTTACAACTCAAACATGGAAATCATATTAATCTATGGTGATTTACATTATAATTGACTTCTAATACTCTATACATACTTACATTATAATATTAAAGACACAAAGTAATAGTACCAGTTTGAAATAAAATATCTTTTGTTATGTTTGGTATAGGTCAGCCTGAGTTTCCTCTAGCCCTGACACCATACCAGACATGGTGTCAGGGCCAGAGGGAAATCAGGCTAGGTAAAGGTAAGGTGTGATGACCAGTTTCCATCTAACAATTAAGGGGGTCTTTATCAAGTTAGATGGCTGTGTGTACACCTGTCCTGATCTTCACACCTTATGTATAAGGTAAACTTGGAGGAAGGGGTCATTATTGGGGTCAGTGTACAAGTCTGTCTTTTCTCCACACCCCTGTAATCACGCTTGATATACAAGTAAATATTGATTCTGGAAGTGGGGAGTGGGGATGGGGGGTGGGGGTGGGGGGGGGGGGGGGGGGGGGGGGGGGGGGGGGGGGGGGGGGGGGGGTGTGATTGTATCTTACATAACAGTTAAAATAACTCCATGTATGACCTGGATTTAATTAGGCAAGTATAACAAAACAAAACAAAAAACCAGTTGGTTTACCAAATGGAAATGTAAGTCTGATGTTAAACTCTAAACAAAACTAGACTTTGGATCCAGAATATGCTATCAAGGTGATAAAAAAAACAAGATTTCTTTTGTATTGTATGTTAAGTAATATATATACTGTTGGAAGTAATGTATTTGAAATATTAAAAACAGTAGTACTTTGAGTACAAGATAGTTCCAGTACACATTCAGACTCTACATTTTGAGAGACCACAAACAACTTGCCAAATACATTTCTGCTTATTCCCAATTTCTATTCATTTATGGCGTGGCTTGTTAAAATTCTTCAAATCAAAGGAATGCTGTCATATATTTTTCAACAAAGTGCCATATCTATTCAGTCACTTATACAGGGTTTTCTAATAAAAAAAATCAATTATATTAAATGAACCAACGAAATTATATGGTACATGTATATACAAAGATAAAACAGTAACACATAACTTATTGTTACATGTTTTAGGAGTCTTAATTGTATATGAGTATACATCTATATATAAACATTATGTGTATATGTACTTGGTTACAGGTACATGTGATACATGTGGACCAGGGTAGAATTGGGGCCTGATAGGACTCCAGGTAAACTTGGAGTGCACTCGGAGTGCACTCGGAGTGCACTCCAAGTTTACCTGGAGTCCAAACGGAGTGCACTCCAAGTCCAAACGGAGTGCACTCCAAGTCCAAACGGAGTGCACTCCAAGTGCACTTTGTGTAACCTTTAGTCTACACTCAACTGTATATAGCTAAATTTAATTGTATGCCTCGAAATACACGTGCAGTTTGTCCCAAGACTATAGATAGACCGATACCTGAGCGTAGAGTAATGTACAGGTAAAGTGATTATAAATAAACACATACCGCGAACATTAGCCAATCAGAAACGTCGACAATACCACCGGAAAGGAATTCCCCAAAGGGAATACCCGAGTTAAAATAGTATATTATATCTGGAATACCCCGTATAAACAATATGGACCGACGATCACAACAACACATGGTGTCCAAGGCTCGGTTATAACCGGAACAAGGACGTTAAGCCCCATCAATCAATCAATCAATCACAACAACACGCGCTCTGATTTACAGGATGTAAATATGGTACTATATACAACAGGTAAGTGTTCAAAACCCAAATCTTTTACAAAAGTAAGCCAGTCGATATTGTCAAAGATACCCTCTGATCAATGTTATAAGTAGAAATCCTGACTATATCTCAATGTGATACCATCAAATATATTACACTCTTGGGAGTTGTTCTGTTCAATAGTTTTATTTACATTCAAGACAAAGACCTGTAAGTTATCTGCCCTTAGCACGGGCTCGGTGAAAGCTCGGTAAACACGGCGAGTTCATTGATCGTCGGCGCGGTTACAAAAATGTCAAAATTTGACATCAAGTCACATTAGATATATGTTGAAATTTATATTTTTAGAATCAGCTATATTTACTTGTTGTTTGTATCTAGTAATATTTCTCAATAATAGCATGTATCGGAAATAATTAGCAAAAAACATGAATAGTCACGCTTGATTGCGGGCTACACAAATTCTCCCCCTAAAAAATGAAAATCGTCGATTTAGGACGTTAAAATACATTTTAAGAAAATCCACTTACACGGATTGATTTAAAACCTGAAATCAAATCTTTGAAAAATCACTTTAATCCATTCAGTAATGAAGGAGAAAAACGGAAATATCCAAAGCTCGGGTCTTCGGCTCGGGCTCGGCTCGGGATACACAAATTCTCTACCACCAGAAAGCTCAGTGCGCAGGCGCAGTGAAAGTAAAGAGAGAAAGTCGTGCCGCTCGTCGAGTGTCGTGTCCACGCTCATCAAACAGATGAAGCGTGCATGTCCGAGGTCAGAGTTAACATCACAATACAATACATGAGTACAACTCGTAACAGGTAACAAGTACGGATATAACACCACAATACGATTCACAGGTACAATAAGTACAGGTCACGAGTATATTGCACAGGGACCTGACACATACAACGTTCAACAATTACCCTGGGTTACACCTATTATACAGACTGGAGCTTCTAACGAGTTTTATCAAGGTAGGTTTACCTATTATACAGACTGGAGATTCTAACTAGTTTTATCAAGGTTAGGTTTACCTATTACACAGACTGGAGATTCTAACGAGTTTTATCAAGGTAGGTTTACCTATTACACAGACTGGAGATTCTAACGAGTTTTATCTTCATTAGTCCTGCCCCACTGGACACTGATTACATAAAACATCTGTCTGTCTCGCAGAAATAAAAGACGATTTGCCTCCAGTGTTAAGCTTAAAATTTGGTATCAATTTTCGCAGGATCTTCTAGCTCGACAGATTTAACTTTAACTGTATTTCTCCCTCGCTCACTTCGTTGTTATTTCTCCCTACAGAACCTACAGCGCATCCTTATTCTGTGTTTCTACCTCGCTCACTTTGTATTTATTTCTCCCTACAGATCCTACAGCACATCCTTATCCCGTGTTTCTACCTCGCTCACTCCGTTGTTATTTCTCCCTACAGAACCTACAGCGCATCCTTATTCTGTGTTTCTACCTCGCTCACTTCGTTGTTATTTCTCCCCACAGATCCTACAGAACATCCTTATCCCGTGTTTCCACCAGGTGTTTGAGGGTGGTGACGGTGAGAAACTGATTAGCGGGCCCCCAGCTCCAGACCAGGACAACATGGAGGACATCATCAGTGTCTTTATCAACAAAATCATCGACCCCGACAACCCGTTTGGGACGTCCGATGCCGTCAGGATACTCTTACTTCAGCTGTCGTCGCTACTGGTGGAGCAGGCGTCGTCTCACATACACGACGCTGCTAATAAGTATGGGATTCTACATGTAACTTAATACAATATAACTACTGGTAGAGCTGGCGTCGTCTCACATACACGACGCTGCTAATAAGTATGGGATTCTACATGTAACTTAATACAATATAACTACTGGTAGAGCAGGCGTCGTCTCACATACACGACGCTGCTATTAAGTATCAGATTTAAAGGTCATTAATTCTTATTTCATTGTTCCAATTTTTTTCTGACTATTTACTTCATTCATTAAGTCTTCGTAGGATATAGGATATTCATGATACACATAAAAAATCAGTCTACATTAGGATGGATTGAGGCTTTATCAATCCTTCAACTCTCCAAGAGATTTGTGTCCGCTGGGGTAAGAGTATACATATAAAATGATAAATGAGTGATGTAATAGGTATAGAAAGTTGCTTTAAAGAAATTGTTTCCAATATTCCTTTTAAGGGTTTGTATACCTACACCTCTTTCATTTAGATAGAGTTTTAAGTATTTCTTATGTTTTAAACAAAAATTTAAAGTAGGAGTTACATTATTGACTTTTCTAGTGCTATTAACTTACATTTATACCTGTTTGGTAGACAAGAGAGTTTGTTTTATTTTTTTGCTATTTTATCTTATCCTAGCTCCCAGGAAACAAGGGAACAAACTCCGCCAACTGATGACCTTCGCCTGGCCTTGTCTGCTGTCCAAAAACTGTGTCGACCCGGCCACAAAGTACCATGGCCACCTTCTACTGTCGCATATCATTGCTAAGTTTGCCATCCACAAGCGAATCGTTCTTCAGGTGTTCAACAGTTTACTAAAGGCTCATGCTGTGGAAGCACGCACTGTTGTGAGACAGGCCCTGGAGATCCTCACACCAGCCATGCCAGGACGCATGGAGGACGGAAATGTATGTATCGGGTGATGATAGGTCGTTTGTAGGTCAGTGTTTGACCTTGGTCTAAATAGAATTCAGGCAGGATGTCTGAAACGAGTGCCAGTGTCGAGACTGTAATGGAAAAGTGCCCAATATGTTTGAAGTATTTAATTGACAGTGTATGGAGGCATTGCAAAGCTTTGATGTTTAATTGTATCATTAAATATTGTACTTGTGTTTTTGTTAATATTTTCTTGAATATGGTACCTGTGTTTTAAAATGGAAAATTTAAAAGAAATGATAAAGTTTTACAGTATTGTATGATAGTGGGATGCATGTAGATTTCCTGTAGGTTGTATGGTTTGTAAGGATATTACATATACATGTGGCTGTTATACTTTACAGGAAATGTTGACCCACTGGACTAAGAAGATCATCGTCGAGGAGGGACAAACAGTAGCTCAGCTTGTCCACATACTGTATGTAAACTCTACCTTCACTTCTGGAGATTTTCTTTGAGATGTGCATTGATTTCTACCATGTTGTCAATGAAAACAAAAAAGTTCATATCGGATAATAAAAAAATGAAAAATAAAAAAATGGTTACTCTAAGCTAAAATAATTTTGTAAACACCTCCCGATATTGATATTTCTCTGCATTGAAGTTAATAGGTATATTAGACACATAATAATCCATCCGTCCATCTGTATGGATGAATTTATTGAGTATACTAGACACATTACAATTCACATTCTGTATGGATGAAGTTATGGGGTATATTAGACACATTGTATTTCATCTGTCTATCTGTATGGGTGAAGTTAAGGGATATATTATATTCATTATAATTCATCTGATCGTCTGTATGGATTAGACACATAATAATTCATCTGTCTATCTGTATGGATGAAGTTGAGGGGTATATTATACACATCATAATTCATCTTATTGTCTGTATGGATTAGACACATAATAATTCATGTGTCTATCTGTATGGTGAAGTTATGTGGTATATTAGAAACATTATATTCCATCTGTCTATCTGTATGGATGAAGTTATGGGGTATGTTAGACACATTATATTCCATCTGTCTATCTGTATGGATGAAGTTAAGGGGTATATTATACACATCATAATTCATCTTATCGTCTGTATGGATTAGACACATAATAATTCATCTGTCTATCTGTATGGATGAAGTTATGGGGTATATTATACACATTATATTTCATCTGTCCATCTGTATGGATGAAATTAAGGGGTATATTATATGCATTATAATTCATCTGATCGTCTGTATGGATTAGACACATTATAATTCATCTGTCTGTTCATCTATATGGTTGAAGTTAGGTGGTACATTAAATTGTGTGACAACTGTGAGACGTCCAATCTTTAATTCTTATATGCCATGTCCAGACTATATGTTGTGATATTAAAGTATGACATGTTTTCTTTCAGACAATTAGTGGTACGTCATTTTAAAGTGTACTACCCAGTCCGCCATCATCTCATCCCACACATGGTCAACTCTCTACATAAACTCGGCTTCACTTCAAGTGTGAGTATGCTGGTTATTCTGAAGCTTACATTATTACTGAAACAGTTACTGCTCAAACTGGTATTATACAAGTTCATTTTTGTGACCTCTATAATTACTGTTCAAGGTCAGTGATCTGACATCATGGATGATATTAGTTTGGTGTTCTTTTTGGTTTAATATCAGAACTAATGATGAAAGTGTCATCATGACCAGGGGTGTTTTATTCAGTTTACCTTTGTTGACCTTTGACACCCCATTTGTGGTTGACCTTTTATTAGCCCACCATCATCAGATGGTGGGCTATTCAAATCGCCCTGCGTCCGTCGTCCGTCCCTCCGTCCGTCCATAAACAATTCTTGTTATCGCTATTTCTCAGAAAGTACTGAAGGGATCTTTCTCAAACTTCATATATAGGTTCCCCTTGGTGCCTAGTTATGCATATAGCATTTTAAGACCAATCAGAAAACAACATGGCCGACAGGCAGCCATCTTGGATTTTGACAATTGAAGTTTGTTATCGCTAATTCTCAGAAAGCACTGAAGGGATCTTTCTCAAATTTCATATATAGGTTCCTCTTGGTGCCTAGTTATGCATATTGCATTTTGAGACTAATCGGAAAATAACATGGCCGACAGGCAGCCATCTTGGATTTTGACAATTGAAGTTTGTTATCGCTATTTCTAAGAAACTAATGAAGGGATCGTCTTGAAATTTCATATGGAGGTTCCCCTCGGTGTTAAGTTATGCATATTGCATTTTGAGACCAATCGGAAAACAACATGGCCGACAGGCAGCCATCTTGGTTTTCGTCGATTGAAGTTTGTTATCGCTATTTCTAAGAAAGTATTGAAGGGATCTTCCTGAAATTTCATATATAGGTTCCCCTTGGTGCCTAGTAATGCATATTTTATTTTGAGACTAATCGGAAAACAACATGGCCGACAGGCAGCCATCTTGGGCTACGAAAATTGAGATTTGTTATCGCTATTTCTAAGAAACTGATCAAGGGATCTTCCTGAAATTTCATATGTAGGTTCCCCTCGGTGTCTAGTTATGCATATTGCATTTTAAGACCAATCAGAAAACAACATGGCCGACAGGTAGCCATCTTGTGTTTTGACAATCAGGGGTCGACATTAACGCTTGTCCGATTGTCCGGTACCAGACGAAATTGATGTCGGACAAGTGAAATCATTAAAGTACTTGTCCGACGGGACAAGTAACAAATCTGTCATTGTGTTTTATTGATGTTATATTCTGAAGTCAAAACTGATTCAATACTCACTGTAAAATGAGTAAAAACTCCTTTAAATTGTGTTAACCATCGAACAGAAGTGAGTTGATCATGCTTATTAAAGCTTCATTCGGAACTACATAGAAATGATGGTAGACTTCCGAGGGCTCTCGAAAACATGTAATCGGTATCACTAGTATGTTTGAAACGCATGCGAATGCTGTACATGTGAGAGCATTGATACTACGACAGATACCGTCTGCTGGAATTGTAATAAAAATGAATCAGTTTTGATATAATTAAGGAGGCTACAGATGAAGCAGACTGCCGTGCCCTAGAAAACGGTGACATGTTTTAATGTTTTCACAGTAGTAAGTTTGTTTATAGTTTAGTCGAACAGTTCTCCATGAAAGTTAATTATTTTAGAGTACTTCATTCATCTGCTTTCAAGTAAAAAAAAGGATGGTTTGGTAAAACTTAAATAACTTGTAATAATACTCTCTTGCTGTTTTATTGTTGTTAGTAATTATTATGAGTCGAAATTAAGGCTTGCAGTGCTTACCTCTACTTTATAATAAATCATCTCGCTGTTTACACATAACAGATAGAAAGTAGAAACACATGTAGGACAAGTGATTATTTCATTCGGACAAGTGAATTTATCTTATCACTTGTCCGAAGGGGCAAGTGCAGAAAAAAGTTAATGTCGACCCCTGACAATTGAAGTTTGTTATCGCTATTTCTAAGAAAGTATTGAAGGGATCTTTCTGAACTTTCATATTTAGGTTCCCCTTGGTGCCTAGTTATGCATATTGCATTTTGAGACAAATCGGAAAACAACATGGCCGACAGGCAGCCATCTTGGATTTTGACAATTGAAGTTTGTTATCGCTATTTCTCAGAAAGTACTGAAGGAATCTTTCTCAAATTCCATACATAGGTCCCCCTTGGTGCCTAAATATTAAATTTTATATATAGGTTTCCCTTGTTTGAAAACTACTAGAGGCTTCTTCTTAATTTACACAGAGACTTAGAAGAAGAGAAAAGTAGAGAAAAGATCAATCTGACATGGAACCTATGAAGAACATTCAATGGTGGGCGCCAAGATCCCTCTGGGATCTCTTGTTGGTTCCCCTCTGACCCTTCTCTAAGCCTATGACCCCATAACTGTTGACCTGGTGTGTTTTTCTATGACCTCTTAACCTGTAGTCATTTTTGCTTATGACCCCTGAACCATGATTGGTCTATTGAGGGTTAACCTATGACCCCTGAACCATGATTGATCTATTTTGTGTTTATCTATGACCTCTGACTTGTGATTGATCTATTTTGTGTTTACCTATGAGCCCTGACCTCTAATTAACCTGTTGTGTGTTTCCTTTTGACCTCAGGCATCTATTGAGCACCGTAAGCTGGCAGTAGACTTGGCTGAGGTAGTCATTAAGTGGGAGATACAGAGGATCAAGGACGACCAGGATCCGTCGTTTGTAGAACCAGCCGAACAGGAACTGAGTCAAGCTCTAACCCAGAACCTTCCAGTAAAATGATCAACATCTGTTGACTCGCCTCAGGAGGCCAAGAGATCACGTCATTCCTCAGGAGCGGTGAGTAACCTCAGTACCTCGGATAAGGGAAATAACTCAGAACCTCTAGTAAAGGGAGATAACTCAGTACCTCAAGAAAATGAAGATAACTCAGTAACTCAGATAAAGGGAGATAACTCAGTACCTCGGGTGAAGTGAGACAACTCAGTACCCCAGATGAAGGGAGATAACTAAGTACCTCGGTGAAGTGAGACAACTCAGTACCCCAGATGAAGGGAGATAACTAAGTACCTCGGGTGAAGGGAGATAACTCAGTACCCCAGCTGAATGGAAGTAACTAAGTACCTCGGGTAAAGGGAGGTAACTCAGTACTTCAGGTGAAGGGAGATAACTCAGTACCTCAGGTAAAGGGAGATAACTCAGTACATCAGGTGAAGGGAGATAACTCAGTACCTCAGGTGAAGGGAGATAATTCAGTACTTCAGTTGAAGGGAGGTAACTCAGTAACTCACGTAAAGGGAGATAACTCTAGCCTCTACTAGAGTCATTTTACAAGTATCATATATTACTGGCGAGGACAAAGGACACAGTGGTAATACACTCCTGTCACAAAGACAGCTGCGGTTCAATTCCCAGGTCAGACATGAAATGGGATCACCTGACCACATGGGATTTCTCTTGGTATTCCGGTCAACTCTCATAGTAAGACTTCATGCACCCAGGTCAACAAGAATGGTTAATTTGATAAGTTGATTCACAGTTGTTGTAAAATAGATAATGTTTACGTAACAGGCATTAAGATTTACATATTGTGTAACAATTCTAACAGTGAAAATGTGGACACTGAGCTTTAATACAAATAGACCCACATTTTGACTATGTCAGTGCCTAATTCTGATATTTAACTAAGTATTTGGTGTTACAGAGTACACAGAGTCAGTCGGACCTTACTAAGCCCATTGAGAAGAATTACTGTGATGCTATTGTGAATTTCTTACTGCGAATAGCATGTCAGGTAAAGTCTCCAACAACACCGATGTCATCGTCTAGAGGTCATTAAATTAACAGACAGACAGACAGGAATGGTTTGATGCTTGGTTGAAATATAATGATTCATTTTTACATAATTTTGCGTTTCTAATAAAATTCAAATAATTAAGTTCCAATAGATACACCGTTTCACTATGCATATTTTTACTTCAACCCTGACCAAACACTTTGTCTATTTAATTTTTCGTCGTCATCAAATTATTTCTGTGGCTGTAGGTAAATGAGACACCGGGATCCCCGGGAGAAATTTTATCTCGGCGATGTGTTGGATTACTGAAGATGGCGCTACGTCCCGATATCTGGCCGAGCACCGAGCTGAAACTTATCTGGTTTGATAAGTTATTGACAACCGTTGAGAACCCTCTACCTAATTTTAACAATATCTGTACCGCCCTGGAGCTGTTGAGTTTTCTTCTCACAATACTGGTATGTGATGGCTTGTTGGAAAGGGAACTTCAGCTTCAAACGTCTTAGTTTTTAATGACCTAATCTTGCGCCATATAGCTTTCCGATTTGAAATAAAATTTCGTCAGAAAAAGATTCTGATTTTTATCATCAGTTTGGGAGGGGATGTCCATTCACAATAACACAAATTTCTCTTTTGTTTTAAGCTTAAGCTGGGGATTTTTCAACATCATTCATGGTACCAAATATGACAAATACCAATTTTTGTTAAGCAAATACTTTCATAATCCAGAGTGTTAGTAAGAACAGGTTTATGATCTATCAGTAAGTTTTTCTTTTTGTTTTGTTTACAGAAAAAGGAGACAATTCTGACAAGCTTTAAGCCCCTCCAGCGTGGGATAGCTGCCTGTATGACGTGTCCTAACACCAAAGTTATACGGGGTGTACACAGTCTACTGTCCCGTCTCATGAGCTTTTTCCCCACAGAGCCTGTCACCTCCAATGTGGCCTCCAAGTATGAAGAACTGGAATGTTTATATGCCTGTGTCAGCAAGGTCGTGTACGAGGGACTCACGAATTACGAAAAGTAAGTTACAATTTCGTCAGTTATGAAAAGTAGGTCACACGTCTCGGCTATGAAAAGTAGGTCACATTTTCGTTAGTTTGTGTCGAATGTTTCCTTCTATTCTCTGAATAAGGTTAATCTGTTTAATGGTAGATCATTATTATAAACATCTAACTACAGAGGTTGAAATTTTTTTATCAGGGCGTCAACTGGCTCTCCGTCTCAACTGTTCAGTACCCTGATGATTCTGAAGGCGGCCTGTATGCACAATCATTGTTACATAGACAGACTCATCACAACATTCATGAAGGTTCTACACAAGATGGCGCGAGAACACCTGGTCCCCACCTCCCCCGAATCTAGTCCAGGTATAGCCATAACAATTGTTTTCTTCAATGAAATTTTCTTTTTATGAGGTTTTAAAGTTTTGAACTTTTTACATTTCAATTATTTAATTATTTTGATATATATTTCTATCAGTATTTAATAAGTACAACAAGGTATCAGTTCCATTAACAGTAAATTTATTCTCCCAACATTGGCTACAGTCATAAATCATTAGCTATGCTAACCATTCTGTGTTGCTCTGTTGACAAGTTATAAATCATTAGCTATGCTAACCATTCTGTGTTGTTCTGTTGACAAGTTATAAATCATTAGCTATGCTAACCATTCTGTGTTGCTCTGTTGACAGTTGCCAGTGAGCTGATGATTCTGAGTCTTGACCTGGTGAAGAACAGGGTCGGGGTGATGAGTCTGGAGATGAGAAAGAGCTTCATTGGACAAATCCTTGTTGGTCTCATTGAGAAGACAACTGATGCCAAAGTGATGAAAGCTATTACTAAAATGGTGGAGGACTGGGTCAAAACCAAGGTATGGTTTTCAGAGGTCAGAGGTCAAAATAAGGATATGGATATCAGAGGTCAAAATAAGGGTATGGATATCAGAGGTCAGAGGTCAAATTAAGGGTATGGATATCAGAATATAAAAAAGTCAACATACCTTGTAGAAAGACTTCTATGTGTTTTTGTCATTTTCAGAAGTTGTACTGAAAGATATTAAGTGTCGTTATCCATAGTGATGTCATAACCAATAATAATGTTATAACCCATATTAATGCTATTTTTGTTTTCCTTTAGACACCTATAGCTATTAACCAGTCGCCCAGTATCCGAGAAAAAGCCATACTGTTGGTGAAACTTATGCAGCATGTGGAGAAACGGTTCCCTGACGAACAAGAACTGAACGCCCAATTCCTGGAACTAGTCAACTATATCTACCGTGACGAAAGCCTCAGCGGCACAGAGCTAACATCCAAACTGGAGTCCGCCTTTCTCAGTGGTCTACGCTGTAACCAACCCACTATCAGGCACAAATTTGTTGAGGTAAATAAAGAATTGAGATGAATAAATATTGAATTGTCTTTTCTTTGTGAATCAGGGGATGACTTCCTTTGAACTTTATTGATGTAAACAATGGGTGCAATTTTTTTAATGCTAATATTTTATGTTATATATAGGTATTTGTGAATTTGATTCCACGTTTGATGGTTATAACAATATTTTGTGTTATACAGGTATTTGAGAATTTAATTGCATGTCAGATGTTTATGATAATATTTTATGTTATATACAGGTATTTGTGAATTTGATTCCACGTTTGATGGTTATAACAATATTTTGTGTTATACAGGTATTTGAGAATTTGATTCCACATCAGATGTTTATATATTATTTTGTGTTATACAGGTATTTGAGAATTCAATTCCACGCCGGATGTTTGACCGTCTCCTCTATATCACCTGTACACAAAACTGGGAGGCCATGGGCACTCACTTCTGGATCAAACAGTGTGTGGAGGTGAGACATTTTATACCCCACTGACAGGAATAGACTATCAGTATTATACTACTGTAAACCTTTACCATTAATTATAAGTTAATTAGTTGTTAATTAGACAGTATATTATATTTATATTTTATAATAATTTAAATTGAGTTCTTTGATTGAATTCTATCCCCAAAAGCAATGAAAACAGAGCCCCTGGAAATAACAACACCTACTTAATTAATAGATATAATAAAATCACATCACTCACTCAGTCAGTATGGAAAAACCAACAGAAGTATGTAGATTGCAAACATTTTTTTCTGTTTAGTTGAAAAATGTTAAACAAAAAAAATATTTTTTGAGATTTTTAGTCAATTTCTTTCTTGAAAATATCAAATCTTTGGTATTGGTATTTTATAGTAATGACAGGAGTTGATTAATTGCTATCATCAATACAATTTCTCATAGTTGTGAATGCCATGATTGTTTTGCAACACATAATCTGATTGGTTTTTTCCCAGTTACTTCTGTCGGTGGCTATGAATGGCCACAGCATCCAGAGCTCCTCGTCCCTGAACCTGTTACCATCAGCCAGCTCCATTGTGAATTTAGCAGACAGCCAGGACCGCGCGGCCTTCCAGACCATCATGAAGATGAAGGAAGAACCGATGGATGTGGAATCCGTGGACTCAAACAAAGAGGAGGTAACTCTATACAAAGTTTTGGTTTGAAGACTTTTCTTCATGAATAATTACACCGGTTTCTCAAACTACAGAATCTGATATTTCTCTACAATTAGAGATCATTTGGTTCAGACCTGATTATTTCATGCTCACTTTGATATCAAAGGGAAAATTTATATATGTCCATTTAATTTGTTTACACATACAAAGGTCAGGAAGGAACAAGGCCATTGTCCAATATAATTGAAATTAGACTTGTAATTTCCACTCCTCTAATTATATATTATTATTATATCTTGTATTGAAGTGAATCATAGAGTAGCGGAAATTACAAATCTAATTTTAATTAGATTAGGCCATTGTCTACATGAACCTAAATGTTTTCAAGAGCCAAACAAAATTTGAAAATCTTTTCTGGACAAAGAACAAAGGTCGACAAGTATTTATAAGAGAGTGATAAATGGTCCATACCAATACTTACCCATCCTCTAAACCTTATTTTATCCACAAATTGATACCAGAAACAAAAACAGTTTTGATATTAATTACAGTTAATTCCAGAAAAGTTTAATCATACCAAACTGAACAGAAATAATCTGACACGCTCAAGTTGTGAATGTGTACTGATTTTTCTTTTTTGAATATTTCTGTAACCCTGACATTTTAGGACATCAGTGTTGCCATGTCTTAATGTCTGTTTGAAAAAATTCCTTATCCAAGCTTTACCGAGTATGATTTTCTTCTATCAGGAGATAGACATGGAGTTAAGTGGGGTGTCATCAGACAAGAGTATTCCCAAGGAACCGCCCAAAAAGGAGAACCTGGACCCTCGTCAGAACATCAATACTCTGTTACAACGTCAGGCGAAATTCCTGGAAAGTTGTCGGGAGGTCAAGGTTAGTTATGACCGGTCAGAACATCTGTGTCCTGGTACACCAGACCAAGTTCTTGAAGAGTTGTTGCCACCAGACAGAATTTTCAGGTGTTATGATAAACGACAAACTTCTTATATAAACTCAGCACTTTACTTTGGTTTTGTTTGACGTCCTTTAAACAGCTATTGACATTTAAGGACAGCACCTTACATACACCTGGTGTGTAAACATTTCATCAATTGGATTGTTTATACCATTTATACATTCATGTTAATTTACATTTTATATGATTTATATTTTCCCATGTGTATTAAAAGGATTATTTTTAATAAAATGATAGCATTCATATATACAAAAAAATTTTGGGGCTACAGTCCTTGAACAGCATGAGATACACAATAATGTGTGATGGATATTGATTACACGAACTTCTGATCGGGCTGTCTCCTATATGACCTTGACCTTGACCTGCTTACCTATTTTTCCTGTAGACTGTGTCGTATCTAAATGCCCTGTCCCAGCTGTGCCACACCTCCACAGACCTGGGCCACGCCTCCTGGGTTGACTCTTTCCCACGGATCTGGAAAATTCTCTCCGACAAACAACAACAGGTAAGTCGAAAGTTTTCTTCTCATCATGGTTTATATGACAAAACCTGGAAAAATTAGGTCACATGTTTGAGGATTTAACTCCATATTGCAAATGTATTTTACCCTTTTCAGTGTTGCATCATCACAAAATTAAGATATGTATGTCTATTGAGTAATTGTGAGTGTTAGACATTGAAATCTACAACAGACATGATATCGTATGTTTCAGATGTTAGGAGGAGAGCTGATACCGTTTATGTGTAGTGGAAATCATGTTATACAGAAAGACTGCCATCCATCTTCTATACACACATTCCTGGAGGGACTATCCCACTGTGTCCCCCCGGTACACATACGTCCCTGTGTCCTCAAGGTAATTATAGATCTCTTTATACTTTATACACATTCCTGAAGGGACTGGCCCACTCTGTCCCCCCGGTACACATACGTCCCTGTGTCCTCAAGGTAATTATAGATCTCTTTATACTTTATACACATTCCTGGAGGGACTCTCCCACTCTGTCCCCCCGGTACACATACGTCCCTGTGTCCTCAAGGTTATTATAGATCCCCCTAAACCTTTATACACACGTTCCTGGAGGGACTGTTCCACTCTGTCCCCGCGGTACACATACGTCCCTGTGTCCTCAAGGTAATTATAGATCCCCAAAACCTTTATACACACATTCCTGAAGGGACTGTTCCACTCTGTCCCCGCGGTACAAATAGGTCCTCAAGGCAACTATAGATGTCCCTTAACCTTATGACCCTCAGGAAGTATATATTTTATACGTTGCTTAGAGGTTTAATTGCCAGATAATTGAGTATATCTGTGTGTTTTATCACTCTATAAACAGCCAGTCATTGATGCTGTTTCTCCACGTAGTAGCTGGTGGCTACATACACTCCGAAGCAATAAGGTTAAGAGTGTCTGTGTTTTCATGATCAGTCATACTGTCAAAGGGGTTTCCTTTTGGGCACTCATGAAGGATGCCCTAGCTCAGGTAACCATATACAGATTACTAATTAGTCTCAGGTAACCATACACACATCACTAATTAGTCTCAGGTAACCATACACACACCACTAATTAGTCTCAGGTAACCATACACACATCACTAATTAGTCTCAGGTAACGATACACACACCACTAATTAGTCTCAGGTAACGATACACACACCACTAATTAGTCTCGGGTAACCATACACACATCACTAAATAGTCTCAGGTAACCATACACACATCACTAAATAGTCTCGGGTAACCATACACACATCACTAAATAGTCTCGGGTAACCATACACACATCACTGATTAGTCTCAGGTAACCATACACAGATACCTAATTAGTCTCAGGTAACCATACACACACCACTAATTAGTCTCGGGTAACCATACACACATCACTAATTAGTCTCAGGTAACCACACACACGTCACTAATTAGTCTCAGGTAACCATACACACACCACTAATTAGTCTCGGGTAACCATACACACACCACTAATTAGTCTCAGGTAACCATACACACACCACTAATTAGTCTCGGGTTACCATACACACACCACTAATTAGTCTCGGGTAACCATACACACACCACTAATTAGTCTTGGGTAACCATACACACATCACTAATTAGTCTCAGGTAACCATACACACACCACTAATTAGTCTCAGGTAACCATACACACATCACTAATTAGTCTCGGGTAACCATACACACACCACTAATTAGTCTCAGGTAACCATACACACATCACTAATTAGTCTCAGGTAACCATACACACACCACTAATTAGTCTCGGGTAACCATACACAGATACCTAATTAGTCTCGGGTTACCATACACACATCACTAATTAGTCTCAGGTAACCATACACACATCACTAATTAGTCTCCATTGTTTGTCACCTCGGGTATCATCACTGGTCAGGTGTCTGAAGTACACACTCATCAAGTCTCCCCTTTCTCCCTGTATCAATATGAAACTTCTTTATCTCCCTTGTATTTTCCAGGTCGAGTTGTCCTGCCCAAAAGAAATGGCCTGGAAGGTTAACCTGTATCGCGGATACATTGCCATATGTCAACCTGATGACCACCATCTCAACACTGTCACCATGGTAACGGAATATTTGTGGCTGTATGATAGGAAAGGGCCAAAATTTCAGAAGGATGGAACTTTTATTTTCATACCAAGTTTTTCTATTTACCATATAATTATGTTTGGTGCAGCATATTTTTTTTTGCAGTGCTTGGTGTGTTGTAGATTCTGATAAAAAATAAAAGTTGGTGTTTTTTTAGTGTATGAGGGCTTCAATATATGTAACAAGGTTGCTACTGACTCTGATTTATAAATATTTTTAGATTGAGAGACTGGTAACAAGGTCACTACTGACTCTGATTTATAAATATTTTTAGATTGAGACTGACTGGTAACAAGGTCACTACTGACTCTGATTTATACATATTTTTAGATTGAGAGACTGGTAGAGGTGTCCAGTAACCTGGCTATCAAGGAATGGCGGCGTTTGCCCAGCATTGTTTCTCATATCCATGTTCCCCTGTTACAGGTAAGGTACAAAGTCCTGGCTAACTTCAATCCAATAAAATATCTTTGGTTTTCTGTGATATAATTCAGTTCCACCTTTCTGATGCCTTGTACTTGACAGTATAAATATATATACTTTTGGATTTTTTTTTGACATTTACAGTTTACTGTAACAATGGTATCGTAAGCTGTTGTTGCAAAAAACAATTTGATGATGTGCCTACTGACATGTGCTCTTAATACAAACTAGTATTGATACATGTTAAAATAACTTGTGATGGGGTATATGTTACACATGGCTAGATGGTGAATGAACTGACTTGTGATGGAGTATATGTTACACATGGCTAGATGGTGAATAAACTGACTTGTGATGGGGTATATGTTACACATGGCTAGATGGTGAATGAACATGATTTGATATATTTTATAGGCCGCTCAACAAATCATGGAGTTACAGGAGGCTGCCCAGATAAACCAGGGACTCCAGCCGGCCAACATCACCCGCAGCTCCAGTCTCCACGACATGAAGGCCATTGTCAAAACATGGAGGTAGGCTTCAACACTGTTATCAAAGTCTGGTGACACTCGGTCGTGTGTTATAGATCATGTTCTGAGGAGTAATGTGATATCTGAAGACATGCAGAGACAAAATGACATCTTTTCTTCAGATAATAAAGTCTTTGTGATGTAATTTCAAATTTTACAGTTCTAACTTTTGTTCTTTAAGATAAAGAGTACTTGTTTTAACACACAAACTCTGTTTTTTATTTGTGTGTAGAAATCGTCTGCCGATGATCTCCGATGACCTGTCCCACTGGAGTGACATATTTACCTGGAGACAGCATCACTACCAGTTCATAGTTGATCACTATGACAACCACTCACAGCAGGATCCTGTAAGTGTTTGATTTAGATGGTATAATGACTCATAGACAAGAGTGTGGCTGATAAAGATTGTATATCATTGCGACAAATAGGGGATCTTACAGGAATGTTCCCGTTATAATGAATTTATTTAATGTGATCATTAAGGTTGTTTATCGGAAGGCTTTATGCATGTGGTCATATCGAATTATTGAGTTTTAACAAATTCATTACAGTAACTTTGTTTACATTTCTTGTGTTTAAGCTTGAAATATGATAATGAATAGATATCTTCATCTGGAATATTTTTATGACTGAATATTTTACCGTTTCCACAGCCTGGGGTATTCTTCTATAAGGTCTAGTCTGTTTCATAAAACTTCAGATTAACTAATCTTAATAACGGCGCCCCACTGTCAATTACCAACGACCTGCGCCCTTATTAGGTCAAATACGGTATATAATATATATAATCAGCTCTAGCTTTTATCCCATTACTCTTCACTGAGACAGGTTTACGATTATATTAGTTATGTGTATTGATTTCAACTTCGTGAATTGCGGGTAATGCCACTTCTGAATCCATCTTTACAAAAATCTATTATCACTGTCTATATGATGTGCTCATTATTTATGCTCTTAATAAAAAACTATTAATTTTATGATTTTAGCAAAATAGGGCCATCATTAAAAAATTGTTTGTTTGTGGTTACCCGACCCACATTTTTTTCACTGGGTAGGTAGGTAGGTATTTTTTTTTTTTTTTTTTAATACATGTCTGATCTTATATGTTTATATATGAATTCAGTTTAATAAGAAAAAGAACTTTCAAACTGGTTAATCATCCAACAACATAACAACTCTCATTTGTTTGAAAAGAAATAAAAAAGCACAATTTGAAATCGGTTAAAATAGCACACCCAATGAACATTTTATGTTTTCAATGTTACATATTTTTGTATACCACTTCCCCCATGACTGAATTAATATTTTGATATTTTACAAAATTAATTTTTTTTTTCAAATGTGTAAAAATATGGGAATAAAACTTGTATAAAAAATGTTTGTTGTTATCTCTAGTTTGAATATATGTTGTCAATTGTGTCTTCAGCATTTTAATCAACAGGTGCAAATGATGGTAAAAAACAAATATTTGCAATTTAAAAGCAAGAAAGATGATTTTGTTACTAGATTTGTCAACTATTATGAGTGGCATATTGATATTGGATAAAATATATTTCGATGAAGAAATCAGTGTCTCAAAATTTTTAATTCGATAGAGATGTATTTGACCTCACCTGTGTAACTTTTTTATGAGTGAAACAGACATCGTTTCTCCGTCTGCCAGGAATGGCTATGCAGACTAGAGATCAAAGAGACATCAGAAGCTGTGTACCGATATGAATTGATTGATCTCATCAAAGCCAAACTTTTAGAAATATTTTATATTAATGATATCTACTTTTCAACACCTAAAACACTTTTATTTGAAGATTGCATCAAGCGGTTCTATCTTCACAGCCGAAGAAAATTTTATACCGCCATTGATCCGCTCCGTGTCGATATCTATCTTGAGATGGATTAAATGTAACTATATATCTGCCAGGCAAATAACCTCTGCTAAATAAACTTTGTCTTCCCTAATTCTGTCTAACAACAAAATCATTGTATTCATCAAAGTCTGTCTCGCTGCCGAACACGTTTTGAAAGAATGTTTACATCGTCCGCCATGATTGATCGATGCTTCACTCTCGCCGAGGAAACCCTCATTATTATTGAAAAATGACATCAGTAACTTTCCCAAACTAACCAATCGCTGTTGGAATTATATTTTGATATCACAGGGAATCACCATAATACGTTTTCTGATTGGTTGGTTAAGCTAGCTATATTTATTTGAAACACTCATCGTTGTCTCAAATGGTTAAGACCCGAGAGAATCCGCAAGTATTGAATATGAAGGTAACTCCCGAGAGCATTCAAAGTATTTTGTATGCTGTCGGTGCGTTCGTTACAAGGCACATTCATATTGGTGTTACCGCTGGGGGAAGCAGCAGGTAAAAAAAAAAAAAATAGCAAAGGTCCAAAAAATTGTTTGAGTCGCGGCTATTTTAGTGAGTCGGTCGGGTAACCACAAACAAACAATTTTTTAATGATGGCCTAGTAACCACTCCATGTTGGGGGTACATGCCTCTGCCCAGGCTATCATACACTTTGGCAAGATTGCCCGCAAACACAACCTGACAGGCGTGTGTCTCGACTCCCTCAGCAGGTATGTTGTCAATCTGTTATTTAGAGATTGGTCTATTTAGATTTATCTCGACTCCCTCAGCAGGTATGTTGTCAATCTGTCATTTAGAGATCAGTCTATGTAGATGTATCTCCTTTAAACAAACCTATGAGTTGTAAATATGACCAAAATGTTGTAGACTAAATGAAGATTGGTCATTGTTTCCACAGAATCCACACAATACCAAGTGTACCCATAGTGGATTGTTTCCAGAAAATCCGCCAGCAAGTCAAGTGTTACCTCCAGATGTCCGGGGCAATGGGCAAAACTGAACTCAATGAGGTACATAATGTTCAGCTGTAATGGTCAGGTGTAGCAGTCAGGTGTAACGGTCAGGTGTAACAGGCAGATGTACTTACACCAAGGTGTAACGGCCAGGTGTACTAACACCAAGGTGTAACAGTCAGGTGTAACAGACAGATGTAACAGGCAGGTGTAACAGCCAGGTGTAACAGGCAGGCGTACTAACACCAAGGTGTAACGGCCAGGTGTAACTGTCAGGTGTAACAGCCAGGTGTAACAGGCAGGTGTCAGGTGTAACAGCCAGGTGTAACATCCAGGTGTAACAGGCAGGTGTAACAGCCAGGTGTAACAGCCAGGTGTAACAGGCAGGTGTAACGGTCAGGTGTAACAGGCAGATGTACTAACACCAAGGTGTAACGGCCAGGTGTAACAGCCAGGTGTGACAGTCAGGTGTGACAGTCACGAGCAGTTTGTCTATCGTTCAGGTTCAGTTGCTATTGAAAAAGGTTAAAAACATCAATTTCATGTAGAGCAGAGATCATGATAAATTATGTATATTTCCATACCACTACTGGGGATCTAACCTGGCTTCATTATTACGTTCAACTGATCAAGCTCAATAGAAGTTCTTTCTAGCCGAGCCGTATATTGATAATAATATTTACAATGGTTACAGTTGTTAAGGAATTGACATGTTGACATTTTTTTCGATATGCCTGTATTGAGTGCAGAAAGTCTTCATCAATAAAATGTTCATAAGTGTAATACATAACAATTGATAAACATGTCACATTTTGCTGAATGTGTCGCATTTAATTTTTTTTGTTTTCTGCAGGGTTTGGAGGTGATCGAATCAACAAACCTCAAGTATTTCACTAAAGAGTTCACTGCAGAGTTTTACGCTCTCAAAGGCATGTTCTTAGCCCAGGTTGGGCGATCCGACGACGCCAACAAGGCATTCTCTGCGGCTGTCCAGATGCATGACACTTTGGTAAAGGCATGGGCACTCTGGGGCGACTATCTCGAGACTGTGTTCACTCGGGAAAAGTAAGTTCATTGTCTGATGAATTTCATTTTTGTACATCAGGTGGCCACATATGTTATGAAGAATTTAATTAAATTAATAAGAATGAATAAATGCTTATTTTTATGTCCCTGCCATGAAATGAAATGGGGTGGGTGGGCATATAGTGGTACCCATGTTTGGCCCATCCCGTCCTGTCCCGTCCTGATGCAATGTAACTAGTTAATCTCAGGAACTGCTGAGATTTGGGGTGTCAATGGCAGAAGGGGCATTTATGTCATTTTTTAGTTTTCGAAACTGATGAACCTGAACATTCTATGTTTTAAACATTCGTATATATCTACAGACAAATGAACCTGGGTGTTTCGGCCATCACGTGCTTCCTGCATGCCTGTCGTCACCAGAATGAGAGCAAATCCCGTAAATATCTCGCCAAAGTGCTTTGGTTGTTGACATATGACGATGAAAAGACTACGTTGGCTGAGGCCGTCGACAAATACTGTGTTGGGGTACCGCCCATACAGTGGTTACCATGGTGAGTTTACAGGAGATCACTGTTACTATAAATATAATTTGGGAGCTGTGTGATGTTATTGACGGGGAAAAATTAATAGGAAAAAAAATTGATTAAAAGACATTCACCGAGTTTTGTTGTGTCATTAAGACAGTTGTGTTGTATGTCGGTGATATTTACCGAGTTTTGTTGTGTCATTAAGACAGTTTTGTTGTATGTCGGTGATAAGACAGTTGCGTTGTGTCATTAAGACAGTTTTGTTGTATGTCGGTGATATTTACCGAGTTTGTTGTGTCATTAAGACAGTTGTGTTGTATGTCTGTGATATTTACCGAGTTTTGTTGTGTCATTAAGACAGTTTTGTTGTATGTCGGTGATATTTACCGAGTTTTATTGTGTCATTAAGACAGTTGTGTTGTATGTCTGTGATAAGACAGTTTTGTTGTGTCATTAAGACAGTTGTGTGTCATTAAGACAGTTGTGTTGTATGTCGGTGATAAGACAGTTGTGTTGTATGTCGGTGATAAGACAGTTGTGTTGTGTCATTAAGACAGTTTTGTTGTATGTCGGTGATATTTACTGAGTTTTGTTGTGTCATTAAGACAGTTGTGTTGTATGTCTGTGATATTTACTGAGTTTTGTTGTGTCATTAAGACAGTTTTGTTGTATGTCGGTGATATTTACCGAGATTTGTTGTGTCATTAAGACAGTTGTGTTGTATGTCAGTGATATTGTAGAGAAAACTGGTGTAGGGTTCTCACCAGCCTTCTCTAGAAGACTAATGAATGCTCCCGTATCCCAAAACCCATACAATACAGTGACGAGTACTCACGTTTAGTGGCTGTATGTGTGCATTGCAGGGTTCAGGATCAAAGAGAGCGCTCTCTGACACCCCGCAGGATTTTATACTAGCTCACGTGCGGAATGAGCTCCAACCAAGGGAGATAACTCCCCCGATTTTCACTACACTCCTCCCTGTTTTATGAAGGCCCCCTCCTGGACTCTGTACACTCCCTGGGAAGAATTGGTGGGTGTCCTAGCATTCATGGATCCAATGGCATGGAGGGCTCCAGATTCTAGGGTTGATGATCTTCCGAGGGACGACGAGGGTGTGGGCCTCCTTAAGCTAGATCTAATCCTATGTCTGTTGTCTAACTCCCATGACTGGAAACGGTGCACTTTGGAACCGTTACTCACATGGGAGATTCTTTCAGAATAGCCGAGATCCTAATTTCTGAAATTCTATTTTTGTTTTACTAATAGCAGCTATGTATATAACTGCTGTGTTAGACGACGGTCAGAGGGTTTTTATCCTCAGACTTCCTAACTAACATTTAACTCTGAGTATATATTTAAATATCCAAACTTAAGGGAGTTGGGGTTGTTCCGAAGGCCCCAGCCTGAGAAAACCCAGGGGTTCCTTGAACAACCATTTACTGTTTTATGTGGAGGGATTTTATTGAGGGTTAATGCAACTTACTTCATGAAATTATACCTGCTGAGATGAAGAATAACTATTTGTGCAACTGATATATGTACAATATTTACATTCCCCTATGTGAGGAAAGGCTTTAAGTTGCTTGTTAAGTCCCAGCCCCACTCGGATGAGGGTTCCACTAGTAAGTGGTAGGTCCCAGTACCCGACGGTTCTATGGGCAACACTTAAGCCATAACTGATCCTATATACATTAGATGTATTTTGACCAATTAAACCAAAACTGATAGTTTCATAGGATAAAAATACTAGGAGTGTAGTCACTCCATTCCCTCCCCCCTTTTATTGGAGAGCACTCTTGATAAAAAAAACTACTTATACTAGAAGTGTACTCCATTCCTTACCCCCTCTCTTAAGATGAGGTGTGCTCTCTGTGACCAATGGCTACCTGATGACCTTAGTGAATTTTAATTTTATGTATTAGTTCTCAGGGGAGGGTCTCTCAGGTAAGCTATATACCTGTCTCCACAGATTCCTCCCTCTCCACCTGAATACTCAAGGGGGGAGCCTGCGGTGACCTTGAGAACTTGTGCTGGAGGTATAGAACCTCACACCTTATCAATCTGTTGGTGTTGTGGCAGCGTGCACACCCTCAGAGGCTCTCGGACCCACAAATTGAGGAGAGATCTCTGTGTGACTGCACGCCCCCCTTGAGGGACTTTAAGTTCCATCAGCACCAGAGTGCCTGGAACTCTAAACCCTCCTTCCGAGAATTAGAGAATTCCGATATTTCATCAAGTATATAAATATCAATTGGGATGCTGCCTGCTGAGGTTCCACTGGAACCCCGCGGTGCACATTACTGGTTACATAGACTTTTAAGACTTGCCCCCTTGAGGTTCTACAAATAATTTGGAACCCTAGGAGGCATTTCTCTATTTTGGATATTTAGGGGGAATGTTGTCGCCCTCAAGGTCCGTCTTCTCCGGCTCTGCCAGGGGAGCACTGACGGGCCCTGGGGGCGAGGAAGTCTCTGACTCCAATTGAGGAGTCGGATTTGTATACGTTTTGGACTCCTCTGTCCCTGTGGACGGTGGAGTCCCTGAGGGTGAAGTCCCATCCACCGGCCCTTTGGGGGTCGATGGCAATGGGGCTTCGGGTTCTAGTAACCCTTGGACCTCCCTAAGGAGGTCCTCGAGCCCATCTTCCCTGTGGTGTATCTCTAGGATATCCATTTGTAGTCCTACAACAGAATTGACTGAGAGTTGCATTGGATGGATCGGAATAGTAGCATTTTCTATCTATATACTCCTATACACCACCTGCATTTGTGCCTACACACACCACCTGTATTCGCTTGCCTAACTTACCTTCCCCCCTCCCGTAGTGTAACCTAGGGTAGGAAGTAGTTGTCAAATCTACGGGGTTGTCTGGTTTGTCTCCCCGTACGCGTTACTGGTTTATTCTGGTCCCCCCTCAAAATGCTATCGGGAGAGCCAACGGTATTCGAGCGGTTCGAGACCCCGGGGCCTGTTGATGGTTTATTCGGGGACACCACACTTGGCGGTGTGTTACTACCGCTTCCGGGGTGTTCCCCCCCCCACGACTCGCCGTCGGAGCGTCACTGTCCTCCCCTGAACTCGCGTTACACGGGTCTATGTCCTCCTCGTCCGAGGGTACTTCGGTCCGCGAGGAATCATCGTAAGCGGCCCCCGGTAGGAGGTTGCGTCTTAGGCGACGTAGCCATATGGGAAATGTATCCCCCGCGTAGAGCTTTAAGCTATCGTGGTGACAATACTTGGCCCCTAGTCCTGTATCAGCACCTTCCCAATGGACCTTAATGTCCAACTTATGGGGATTTTTTGTCTCCCTGTATAGGAGAGTGATATAGGGTCCCCATTCTTCCCCTAGACTGCATGAGTAGGTACCCCCGGGGTCAATCTTCCATGGTTTGACAGACATCCTCAGCGGATCCTGGTTCTGTTGGCGCGAAATCCCACGACACTGCGGATAGCGGCCCTTCAGCGCGTTCTCGGGTACTACCGACATGTTTGTAAGAAGCTCTGATCCACCTCCTGGGTTCGGATCATTCTGGGTCTTCCATGACACGTTTCTGTTGGAATGGGCTTCTCCTGGCGGCTCAGTGTGTGGTTCCCTGACAGGAAGGGGCATATTGGGCTCCACTGTCTCTATTCTCATGACGTCCTTCCCCCTTGCAATTTTGAAGTCACTGACCACCTTCATAATGGCATGATCCACCCCAGAGGATACCGATGTGTTGCCAAATAATGGCCCCACCGCACTGGAGTTGGGCTGGACCATGACCGGCTGCCGGGTGGTCTCGTTCCAGCTGACATCACAAAATCCTATGGAGTTTGAGGGAATAGTGGTGGTCTGAGTCGCCGACACCTTAGCGGTATTCTGTTTGTTCTCCCTATACGTGGTGAGGGGAATTATCTGATCTGCCATCAGGAACCTCCCAGAGTTCATATCCAGAACGCAGTTGTTTTTGGCTAAAAAGTCTACCCCCAGCAACATGTCGTCGGTAATCGGTGCTTCACATACCGTCCAGGGGGTTACTATGTCTCCCACGCCGATGAGTAGATCTTTTATTTCCCACACGTTCTCCACGTTGCCGGTGAACCCTCGGAGCTGTACGCGCTTTCCAAGTATTAACGGCCCGTTCAGATGGTCCAATAATCCTCTCCGGATCAGTGTCATGGTGGCGGCTGTATCTACGACTGCCCTTATGGTTGTCCCATTCAAGGTCACAGGTATGGTTAGACTACTCCCTTCCGAGACTACTAACTTTATTTCCCTATGAGGGGATGAATCCCTTGATCCCTTGTTCGCGGGTGACGGTGAGCAGGACCGAGTAGGAAAGCTTTTCTGGCGCTCTGGAGACATGGAATTGTTTACCGGGACGCGGCTGTCTTCCGTGTTGCCCTGGCTCCTACCATTACTCCATCCTGGTGGCGTAGAGTTACGTCCTCGGTCCCACGTCTTCCGGTCAGCAGTAGGGGAACGATCCCGGTCCCTAGGCAGAAATTGACGGCTGTCATTATCCGTTGACCGTTGGAAGTGCCGCGGGGAACCGTCGTACCCGGGAGATCGAGGTCTTCGGTCGGGATTTCGATTCCCTTCGCGATACGGAGGATACCAACGTGGATCCCCCGCCGGCGAGTAATACGGAGATACCACCTCACCTCCACCCTGATTATGGTATGGAGGTGGGGGCCGAGGCCGGTAGCACGGTGAGTTAGCTGTCCCACCACGCGTAAGCGACCGTTTGAGATCATCTACCTCATCGCGTAGCATTTTAATAATCTCCTGCTGTGTCTCACCGTCCCCGGGTTTGGTGCCTTCAGCGATCTCCACCTGTCTACTCGGAAATGTGATGAGCGTGTGCCAAATAACGCGCGCTGGTTCGCTACCGAGGCCTTTATATATTTAAGGGCCTTATGAACCGTCTTGGGATTCTTTTCCATTGCTTTTTGAGCCGCCACCTTCTCCCGGCATCCCTTTAAGAAGGATTCTGTCGCGATTTGATCTTGGGTGGTCTCATCAGCATAAGCATACCCATCATTGGTAAGCGTTTGGATGCGCTGAGCGTACTCAGCAAGGGTCTCCGTTTCTTCCTGCTTGGCATACTGGAGCTCGCGCCTAGCTACTACAGGTACATCCTTGTCACTAAACCTCTCCTTCATCTTCTTTTTTAGCCGATGAAAGGAGAGCGCGCCGGGTAGTTTATCTGCATATTCTAGCGCATCCCCGCTTAGACAATCAAAGAACCGGTTAATTGTCTTACGCTCTGACCATGCGTTGTCGGCTACTATGCGGTCAAATTTTAGGATGAAGGGTTCCCATCTATCCTTACCAGTAAATGTTGGCATCTTGTGGCGCTGCGGGCTTTTACTGCGATGTCGGTGGTGGCGGTGTCCATCTCTCCGATGTCGGTTGAAGTTGTCACTGGATGACTCCACATTAGGCTCCTCCTGACTCGAGAGATCTAAGTCAGATGGTTCACTGTCCGATGAGTCGGCACGGCGGTTTTCCACTCGGGCACGACGCGGATTGCGGGCACGCCTATTGTCAGTGGCCCTTCGATCGGTTGAGCCGCGCCGAGAACCGTGGTCGTCCCGATTATGCCTATCATATGTGTGCCTCCCCCCCCTGGGTCTCTATGGTATATTGACTGACTGTCTACTGAACCTCTACGGGTATACTTAACAGCTGTATTCCCCACGTGGGTCTCTGTTCCCATATTGGGAGGAGGTTTACTATCCCCCGAGTTATCCGGTTTAACACGGTTTGGTATACTGAGGCCATCTATGTACCCTAATAAGGGAGTTTCTACATTGGGCCTACATACAGGGGCTGTGGGCACGTCATGTATCTGTGGGTGTGGTATGGGTGTAGACCCCCCATAATCATTTGGTGGTAGATTGGTAGTAATGTTACCACCATAACCACCCAGGTCCCTGGAACATAAAGGGTCTAAGTCAGCAAATGCCTGGACTCCAGCAGATACTGGGTGCCTGCCTGTTACCTGGGGACCTGGTTGAAATCCATAACCTACAGGTATGGCATTGGCTATGGGTTGAATACCTTGACATGGTAGATTGTCCCCAACATAGGATCTGGTAATGCCCATAGATACCGGTGACTGATCCACAGAACTGTTCATGTTGTTCTGAGGTTCTGGAAAACCCCAAGATGTTTTAATTTCTTGTTGTTGAGGCGATATCTGTATCCCCCATGTATTGGCTTTAGATTGGGGAGGGTATGAGGTAACTTGATCCCTTATGTATCGACCATCCCTAGGTAGTACATTTATGATGCTGTCCAGATAAGGGTTACCTTGTGGAAGGGTCCCCGACATGACCAACCCCCCTGGTGCCTCCCGTTGTTGGGTGGGTTCCCCCCATACTGGCGGAAAGTCAGGAACTGTGGGTTCTAAGGGCTGGGGGTCTAGTGGTACCTGGTCATGGATGTACTGCGCCCCACTAGGGGTGGTTAGTTGAATTGTTCCCGGTTGTACCACCTTACCAGGAATTGACCTGGTAACAGCGGACTCCTCCTTCAAGAGTTCCGCTGTCCCCCTGTCTACCATGAATTTATCTAATTTTCCCCATAACTCTGTAAACTTGAGGTTCATGTCCCTCATTGCATCGTCCTGTTTATCCAGGCGACTTTCTAAATTTTTCCCAGGGGAATGGGACCCTCTCAAGGAACTGGGTGAATGGGGTGGTGAGGTTGGCCTCAGGTTCATACCTGTAATCCTTCCCTGGCATATCCAATCTAGCCAAGTGTCTTTACTAATTCTTAATTCCTTTAGGGAAGACAATGTTAATTCTTCCCCCCCCCCCCCCCCCCCCTGATTTCTATTATCTTCCCTGCATAGACTTCCCCTATACCTGGAAGGGAACAGAGTTCCTCCTCTGTTGCTTCCCTTAAATTAATACAAGGCATGGTTATCACAGGAAAAATAAAGAAGGTGGTGTAAATAAAGAACACAACACAGTTTTTGTATGCAAAAGGGGTGGTGTAAATAAAGAACACAACAGTTTTTACATGTGTTTGTAAGCTACTGTTGTGTGGTGCTATGTAAAATAACACCAATAATACATGTAATTATATCTAATCTACGCTATCCTAATACTAACTTAACACTAATTTCCTATAACTAAAAATAAGTTTCCTAACACTAACTACTCTAACCTAAAATACGTGCGATTATAACACACCTCCTCCGTACGCCGCCAAAATATAATGGGCGGCCCACAGCACAGGTGCGTAGCCGTATAAAAATAACTACCTAAACTAATTTCTAATTAAAAAAAACCTATGTCACTGTATAATTGTACACTCGGCCTTTGTATGCCGCCGATATGGGCGGCCCACACGATCAAGTGTACCAGCAAAAACACGAAAAAAAACAAAAATTTTTGTTGGAACGACAATTAAATCGTTCCAACCTACCCTAACCTACAAATAGTTAGCAAAAAAAAAACCCTAATAGTCCGACAGAGTGTCGTTCTGCTCCGTAGGCAACATGTGCAGGTCAAAACAAAATGGCGCTGACACGTGCTGTCCGGAACAGGACGACACTAAGTTGAACAAACATGTTGAAAAAAATAGAATTTGGCGTGAAATTCTCACACACTCTGACACCAGTGTAGAGAAAACTGGTGTAGGGTTCTCACCAGCCTTCTCTAGAAGACTAATGAATGCTCCCGCATCCCAAAACCCATACAATACAGTGACGAGTACTCACGTTTAGTGGCTGTATGTGTGCATTGCAGGGTTCAGGATCAAAGAGACCGCTCTCTGACACCCCGCGGGATTTTATACTAGCTCACGTGCGGAATGAGCTCCAACCAAGGGAGATAACTCCCCCGATTTTCACTACAGTATTATACGCCGATCTCGGGGTTTCCCCGACCTGATTAAATATTTTTGCCTAGGCAAAATTATTTTTGCCTAGGCAGAAATCGAATTTTGCCTAGGCAAAAATAGAATATTGCCTAGGCAAAAATAATATTGCCTAGGCAAAATTCGATTTTTCAAGTTCGTCAACTCTGTGGTTCTGTCTCGAAATTTACAGCTGGCTACAGATCAATGGAATGACAACACAGTTTATAAAGTTCAACATTTTATTATATGAAGATTAGAAGTGATGAAACATGATGACTGAATATATACACAATGCTCACGTAACCTAACTGTGCGTCCGGTCCATATCTCGTATGAAAAATATCCACCCCTGTCCCTCCCTGGGGATAAACGTACCCAAAAATACAACGACTATAACATGCCTACAACGGGAAAAAGACCACCCGAAATAACAACGGAATTACTGACTATATCATGCCTATTATTGAGAGAAAAATACCACCCAACCCGGGATAATTTAGAGGTTTAAATCCGAAATCTACTGCATACCTGACCCTGTGAAGGAGAAAGACGAGCCGGCCAGCTACATGTAAGCTTCTGCCAGACTGTCGTATAATACTAAACTTCCCAGCTATATAGCTAAATTTAATTGTATGCCTCGAAATACACGTGCAGTTTGTCCCAAGACTATAGAGAGACCGATACCTGAGCGTAGAGTAATGTACAGGTAAGGTAATTATAAATAAGCACATACCCCGAACATTAGCCAATCAGAAACGGTCCCCGTGATTTCGTGTACACCGCACCCGGTCCCGGACTCGATCCCCGTACCAGGAATATTGATGTTATTTTTTTTCTCAACAACGACTTAATGAATAAATCTCATGTTTTTCTTGTAAATCCAGATTTATATTTCCATGGAAGTTATACATACAATTTTAGTAATCGTCGATTTACATTTTTCAGGGTGTGATCTTGTGTACGGGACCGGGCTTAAACAAAACCCCCCGTGATCATCGCCGCGATCTCAAAAAAGGCAAGATTTGAAATGAAATAAGTAGTATTTGTAATCAAAACTTATATTTGTATCAACAACTAAATGTAGGTTTACTTGAAGTATGGAATCGAAAATATCATAAAAAATAAACCCTTGTTTACGAATAAACAGCCAAAAACCGTAATTTTTCACGGTTGAGTGCGGCGTACACAAAATCACACCCTGAAAAATGTAAATCGACGATTACTAAAATTGTATGTATAACTTCCATTTCATTTGAGATGTCAGATTTTGGAAATATAAATCTGGATTTACAAGAAAAACATGAGATTTATTCATTAAGTCGTTGTTGAGAAAAAAAATAACATCAATATTCCTGGTACGGGGATCGGGTCCGGGACCGGGTGCGGCGTACACAAAATCACGGGGACCATCAGAAACGTCGACAACACAACCGGAAGGGATTCCCCAACGGGAATACCCCGTATAAACAATATGGACCGATGATCACAACAACACGCACTCTGATTTACAGGATGTAAATATGGTATTATATACAACAGGTAAGTGTTCAAAACCCAAATCTTTTACATAGTCAAAGATACCCTCTGATCAATGTTATAAGTAGAAATCCTGACCATATCTCCATGTGATACCATTTTTTGCCCCCCCCCCCCCCCCTAGGTATTCCAAGATATCAATAACATTTGGATAATGACCTGGTTTAACGTGAAGTTTTAATGCAGCTCCAGGATCAAATTCAGCATTAGCAACATTTTCACTGCCACCAACGATCATCTCCAACCACAATTTACCTTCATGTACGTTGAACCGAGAGTGGGGTTATTGAATTTCAGCTAAACCCATCTCCAAGGAACCTTTGAGATCTAGAGGTTGAGGCAAACGTGTCTTGTAAGTTGTTAATACTACGAAGGGTTATGTAAAACATCCTTCTTTTTCAGCGTAGGACTAGGTATAAGATAGCCGATGCCACTGTTCAACAAAGACACCCACAGAGGCTCTAGTGGATGACCTATGCTGAGATGATAGATGCTACAGCAGATGATGATATAGATGATGCACACTTGACAAAAGAAAACTTTTTTTTTCTCTTGGCAGTTTGGTATAAAACAATAACCAATTAGAGTTTCCACTGGTATTGTCAGTCATTTTATTATGACTTAACTGGAGTGTATCGATGACTTTTATACTTTTTCTGGGCTCTAATCTGTAGGCTTAATTTTTTTCCATTTCTTTAGCATGTCTGAAACTGGTTTTCTAGGTAACGTTGATCGTGAAGTGGGTGTAGAAAAAGTGTTGTAGCCACTTTCATTACTGTATTGCGTTTTATCAAGGTAAGTTTACCTATTATACAGACTGGAGATTCTAATGAGTTTTATTAAGGTCAGGTTTACCTACAGTTTATGTCATCCGGGGATCAAATATATTAGACTCTTGGGAGTTGTTCTGTTCGATAGTTTTATTTACATTCAAGACAAAGACCTGTAAGACAAAAACAAACATGTTACTCAAATATTAACTAACATACACATACTCTCCGACTTCGTACCCATACACAAGTATACACTAAATCGAGCACACCCTCACTCCCATTCGCACCAACACTATGCTTACCAGGCTTCCCGATCCCCTCAGCTGGATGGTATATATATATATTGCTAGAGTGCTGACCTTCAGGATGTTACAACTGATCCTCACGGATAGCAGTTATAGAATGACCAGTATAGGATAAGAGATTTAGCAAGAAAGCTCAGTGCGCAGGCGCAGTGAAAGTAAAGAGAGAAAGTTGTGCCGCTCGTCGAGTGTCATGTCCACGCTCATCTGTTAGATGAAGCGTGCATGTCCGAGGTCAGAGTTAACATCACAATACAATACATGAGTACAACTCATAACAGGTAACAAGTACTGATATAACACCACAATACGATTCACAGGTACAATAAGTACAGGTCACGAGTATATTGCACAGGGACCTGACACATACAACGTTCAACAATTTACCCTGGGTTACACCTATTATACAGACTGGAGATTCTAATGAGTTTTATCAAGGTTAGGTTTACCTATTACACAGACTGGAGATTCTAATGAGTTTTATCAAGGTTAGGTTTACCTATTACACAGACTGGAGATTCTAATGAGTTTTATCTTCATTAGTCCTGCCCCACTGGACACTGATGACATAAAACATCCTGTCTCGCAGAAATAAAAGACGATTTGCCTCCAGTGTTAAGCTTAAAATTTGGTATCAATTTTCGCAGGATCTTCTAGCTCGACAGATTTAGCTTTAACTGTATTTCTCCCTCGCTCACTTCGTTGTTATTTCTCCCTACAGAACCTACAGCGCATCCTTATTCTGTGTTTCTACCTCGCTCACTTTGTATTTATTTCTCCCCACAGATCCTACAGCACATCCTTATCCCGTATTTCTACCTCGCTCACTCCGTTGTTATTTCTCCCTACAGAACCTACAGCGCATCCTTATTCTGTGTTTCTACCTCGCTCACTTCGTTGTTATTTCTCCCTACAGATCCTACAGCACATCCTTATCCCGTGTTTCTACCTCGCTCACTTCGTTGTTATTTCTCCCTACAGAACCTACAGCGCATCCTTATTCTGTGTTTCTACCTCGCTCACTTTGTATTTATTTCTCCCTACAGATCCTACAGCACATCCTTATCCCGTGTTTCTACCTCGCTCACTCCGTTGTTATTTCTCCCTACAGAACCTACAGCGCATCCTTATTCTGTGTTTCTACCTCGCTCACTTCGTTGTTATTTCTCCCTACAGATCCTACAGCACATCCTTATCCCGTGTTTCCACCAGGTGTTTGAGGGTGGTGACGGTGAGAAACTGATTGGCGGGCCCCCAGCTCCAGACCAGGACAACATGGAGAATATCATCAGTGTCTTTATCAACAAAATCATCGACCCCGACAACCCATTTGGGACGTCCGATGCCGTCAGGATACTCTTACTTCAGCTGTCGTCGCTACTGGTGGAGCAGGCGTCATCTCACATACACGACGCTGCTAATAAGTATGGGATACTACATGTAACTTAATACAATATAACTACTGGTAGAGCTGGCGTCATCTCACATACACGACGCTGCTAATAAGTATGGGATACTACATGTAACTTAATACAATATAACTACTGGTAGAGCTGGCGTCGTCTCACATACACGACGCTGCTATTAAATATCAGATTTAAAGGTCATTCATTCTTATTTAATTGTTTCAATTTTTTTCTGACTATTTACTTCATTCATTAAGTCTTCGTAGGATATAGGATATTCATGATACACATAAAAAATCAGTCTACATTAGGATGGATTGAGGCTTTATCAATCCTTCAACTCTCCAAGAGATTTGTGTCCGCTGGGGTAAGAGTATACATATAAAATGATAAATGAGGGATGTAATAGGTATAGAAAATTGCTTTAAAGAGATTGTTTCCAATATTCATTTTAAGGGTTTGTATACCTACACCTCTTTCATTTAGATAGAGTTTTAAGTATTTCTTATGTTTCAAACAAAAATTTAAAGTAGGAGTTACATTATTGACTTTTCTAGTGCTATTAACTTACATTTATACCTGTTTGGTAGACAAGAGTATTTGTTTTATTTTTTTGCTATTTTATCTTATCCCCTCAGGAAACAAGGGAACAAACTCCGCTGACTGATGACCTTCGCCTGGCCTTGTCTGCTGTCCAAAAAATGTGTCGACCCGGCCACAAAGTACCATGGCCACCTTCTACTGTCGCATATCATTACTAAGTTTGCCATCCACAAGCCAATCGTTCTTCAGGTGTTTCACAGTTTACTAAAGGCACATGCTGTAGAAGCACGCACTGTTGTGAGACAGGCCCTCGAGATCCTCACACCAGCCATGCCAGGACGCATGGAGGACGGAAATGTATGTATCAGGTGATGATAGGTCGTTTGTAGGTCAGGGTTTGGGCTTTGTCTTAATAGAATCAGGCAGGATATCTGAAATGACTGCCACTGTACGAGACTAACTGAAAAGGGCCCAATATGTTTGAGGTATTTTATTGTCAGTGTGTAGAGGTATTGAAAAGCTTTGATGTTTAATTGTATCACTAGATATTGTACTTGTGTTTTTCTTAATGTTTTACCTAATATGGTGCCTGTGTTTTAATATGGAAAATTTAAAAGAAATGATAAAATTTTACAGTATTGTATGATAGTGGGATGTATGCAGATTTCCTGTAGGTTGTATGGTTTGTAAGGATATTACATATACATATGCATGTGGCTGTTGTATTTTACAGGGAATGTTGACCCACTGGACTAAGAAGATCATCGTAGAGGAGGGACACACAGTAGCTCAGCTTGTCCACATACTGTATGTAAACTATACCTTCACTTCTGGAGATTCTCTTTGAGATGTGCATTGATTTGTACCATATTGTCATTGAAAACAAATAAGTTCATATCAGATAATAAAAAAAATGAAAAAGAAAAAAATAGTTACTATAAGCTAAAATATTTTTGTAAATACCTCCCGATATTGATATTTCTCTGCATTGAAGTTAATAGGTATATTAGACACATTATAATTCCCATCTGTCCATCTGTATGGATGAAGTTATTGAGTATACTAGACACATTACAATTCACCATCTGTATGGATGAAGTTATGGGGTATATTAGACACATTGTATTTCATCTGTCCATCTGTATGGATGAAGTTAAGGGGTATATTATATGCATTATAATTCATTTTATCATCTGTATGGATTAGACACATTATAATTCAACTATCTGTTCATCTATATGGTTGAAGTAAGGTGGTACATTAAATTGTGGGACAGCTGTGAGACGTCCAATCTTTAATTCTCATATGCCATGTCCAGACTATATGTTGTGATATTAAAGTATGACATGTTTTCTTTCAGACAATTAGTGGTACGTCATTTTAAAGTGTACTACCCAGTCCGCCATCATCTAATCCCACACATGGTCAACTCTCTACATAAACTCAGCTTCACTTCAAGTGTGAGTATGCTGGTTATTCTGAAGCTTACATTATTACTGACAGTTACTGCTCAAACTGGTATTATACAAGTTAACCTTTGTGACCTCTATAGTCACTGTTCAAGGTCACTGATCAGATATCACGGATGATATCAGTTTGATGAAAGTGTCATGTCATGACCAGGGGTGTTTTATTCAGTTTACCTCTGTTGACTTTTGACCTCTGACCCCTCTGTAAATCTATGACCCCATAACTGCTGACCTGGTGTGTTTTTCTATGACCTCTAAAATGTAGTCATTTTTGCCTATGACCCCTGAACCATGATTGGTCTATTGTGTGTTTACCTATGACCTCTGACCTGTGATTGATCTATTGTGTGTTTACCTATAACCCCTGAACCATGATTGGTCTATTGTGTGTTTAGCTATGACCTCTGACCTGTGAATGATCTATTGTGTGTTTACCTATAACCCCTGAACCATGATTGATCTATTTTGTGTTTACCTATGACCCCTGACCTATGATTAACCTGTGATTTGTTAACTTTTGACCTCAGGCGTCTATTGAGCACCGTAAGCTGGCAGTAGACTTGGCTGAGGTAGTCATTAAATGGGAGATACAGAGGATCAAGGACAACCAGGATCCGTCGTTTGTAGAACTAGCCGGACAGGAACTGAGTCAAGCTCTAACCCAGAACCTCCCAGTTAAACGATCAACATCTGACTCGCCTCAGGAGGCCAAGAGATCACGTCACTCCTCAGGAGCGGTGAGTAACCTCAGTACCTCGGAAAAGGGAGATAACTCAGTACCTCTAGTAAAGGAAGATAACTTAGTACCTCTAGTAAAGGGAGATAACTCAGTACCTCTGGTGAAGGGAGATAACTTGGTACCTCAAGTAAAGGGAGATAACTCAGTAACCCAAGTAAAGGGAGATAACCCAGTACCTCAAGTAAGGGGGGATAAATCAGTACCTCGGGTGAAGTGAGATAACTCAGTACCCCAGATGAAGGGAGATAACTAAGAACCTCAGATGACGGAAGATAACTCAGTACCCCAGGTGAAGGGAAGTAACTCAGTACCTCGGGTAAAGGGAGATAACTCAGTACTTCAGGTGAAGGGAGATAACTAAGTACCTCGGGTGAAGGGAGATAACTCAGTACTTCAGGTGAAGGGAGGTAACTAAGTACCTCGGGTGAAGGGAGATAACTCAGTACCTCGGGTGAATGGCGGTAACTCAGTACCTCAGGTAAAGGGAGATAACTCAGTACTTGGGGTGAAGGGAGATAATTCAGTACCTCAGATAAAGGGAGATAACTCAGTACCTCAGGAAAAGGGAGATAACTAAGTACCCCAGGTGAAGGGAGATAACTAAGTACCTCAGGTGAAGGGAGATAACTCAGTACCTCAGGTGACGGGAGATAACTAAGTACCTCAGGTGAAGGGAGATAACTAAGAACCTCAGATGACGGAAGATAACTCAGTACCTCAGGTAAAGGGAGATAACTCAATACCTCAGGTGAAGGGAGATAAATCTTAACTCTATTAGTGTCATTTTACAAACACGTATATTACTGGCGAGGTCAAAGGACACAGTGGTAACACACTCTCCTTTCACAAAGACAGCTGCGGTTCAATTCCCAGGTCAGACATGAAATGGGATCACCTGACCACATGGGATTTCTCTTGGTATTCCTGTCAACTCTCATAGTAAGACCTCATGCACCCAGACCAACAAGAATGGTTAATTTGATAAGTTGATTCACAGTTGTTGTAAAATAGATAATGTTTACGTAACAGGCATTAAGATTTACATATTGTGTAACAATTCTAACAGTGAAAATGTGGACACAGCTTTAATACAAATAAACACACATTTTCTCTATGTCAGTGCCTAATTCTGATATTTAACTAAGTATTTGGTGTTACAGAGTACACGGAGTCAGTCGGACCTTACTAAGCCCATTGAGAAGAATTACTGTGATGCTGTTGTGAATTTCTTACTGCGAATAGCATGTCAGGTAAAGTCTCCAACAACCCTGATGTCATCCTCTAGAGGTCATTAAATTAACATACATTGATGATTGGTTGATATATGATAGATTTTATAGCTTGATTTTATTTTCTTAATATTGATTTATTTTTACATAATTTTGCATTTCAAGTAAAACTCAAATAATTTAGTTCCAATAGAGTTGATAAATGTTCCTAAGGTAAGTCATGGTGACCATATTTTTACTTCCAACCCTGAACAAACACTTTGTCCATTTAATTTTTCGTTGTCATCAAATAATTTTTGTGGCTGTAGGTAAATGAGACACCGGGATCCCCGGGAGAAATTTTATCTCGGCGATGTGTTGGATTACTGAAGATGGCGCTACGCCCTGATATCTGGCCGAGCACCGAGCTGAAACTTGTCTGGTTTGATAAGTTATTGACAACTGTTAAGAACCCTCTACCTAATTTCAACAATATCTGTACCGCCCTGGAGCTGTTGAGTTTTCTTCTCACAATACTGGTATGTGATGGCTCGTTGGAAAGGGAACTTCGCTTCAAACATCTTAGTTATTAATGACTAAATCTTGCGCTATATAGCTTCCTAATTTCTAATAAAATTTCGTCAGAAGAAGACTCTGATTTGTAATATCAGTTGGTCCATTCACAAAATAACAAATTTCTCTTTTGTTTGTTTTAGCTTCAGCTGGGGATTTTTCGGTGTCATTCATTGTAATAAATATGACAAATAGCAATTTTTGTAATGCAAATTCTTTCATTACTCATTTCTTTTGATGAATTTAAGAAGATAAGTTTAGAGTGTTTAAAAGTGTTCATAAGAACAAGTTTATGATCTATCAGTAAATTTTTCTTTTTGTTTTGTTTACAGAAAAAGGAGACAATTCTGACAAGCTTTAAACCCCTCCAGCGTGGGATAGCTGCCTGTATGACGTGTCCTAACACCAAAGTTATACGGGGTGTACACAGTCTACTGTCCCGTCTCATGAGCTTTTTCCCCACGGAGCCTGTCACCTCCAATGTGGCCTCCAAGTATGAAGAACTGGAATGTTTATATGCCTGTGTCAGCAAGGTTGTGTACGAGGGACTTACGAATTATGAAAAGTAAGTTACAATTTCGTCAGTTATGAAAAGTAGGTCACACGTCTCGACTATTAAAAATAGGTCACATTTAAGTTAGTTTGTGTCAGTGATGTGAAATGTTTCCTTCTATTCTCTGAATAAGTTAAATCTGTTTAATGTTAGATCATTATTATATACAGTGGACCCGCGATAATCCAGACACCGATAGTCCGGAAAACGCACAGTCCGGACGGAAATGCACGGGAACGGATTTCCGTAACGTTATTTGTACTCACCAGTCCGGAAATTCGGATTCCGATTCCGGAAGCCAATTTTGGGAACGGAACGTACTTTTCATTAGTAAATTTCCCTCAATAATCCGGACGATTTTTTCACCACGAGGAGAAAAAAATGTTGGGGCAAGTCACCCGTGTCGACAGCTGTACAGACTATCGCTTGACACTGTGCGTAGTCATAGCGACCGCTGCCAGGTCATAGCCCCGGGTGTTTACCTGTGTTACAATGTGTAGCTTTTGTTTTTATAACGGTACATTGCTTTTTTTCTCTACGACCTAAATGTTACAGAATTTATGCACAAACATACAGTACGTGATACGATAATTAATTAATCTCAAATACATGTAATACATTTATGATCGGTAATTAACATCATAACACTTGTATTGGGTAAACACGGATATCGGCTTTGTAACACCGTTACTTGAAACGACGACTCATTGAAAGATGCATGTTATTAATTACATACACATTTACGTATTAAGCAGTGATCACAAGAACTGGGATGATTACACACAAATTAGTCAATAGTTGTCTAAGTGAATACGGGTTAAATAATTATCGGACATCTTGGGTAGTTCTCGCTGGTGTCGCGTACTTTGAAATAGATAGCTTGGGGTTTCTGGTACGTACAAATCATAAAAAAACATGGACTGGCGGTAAGTTGTAAAATCCGGGACTTTTATTTAAGGTATTTAACGTTTGTAATTTCTACTTGTTTGTGAACCTCCAGGAAGTGACACATGTGTGTTGTTTGTAGGTCACATATGCGCGCTATAAATAAAACAACTTTCACTTTACATGTTCTTTTAAAATCATAGTTTATTTTTTACTTTCTACAAAACAAAACAAGAATCATATCAGAAACATAAGTATATTTATTGTTAAAAAGTCTGACAATTAGACGTGTTTATGAAATGTCCCGGATTGTATATAATCAAGGGAGATAACTCTTTCACGACAATTTTTAGACCTGGTAGACGAAATTCGGTAGTCCGGAGAACTCGTAATCCGGACGGTTTGGACTGGGAACGAAGGTGTTCGGATTATCGAGGGTCCACTGTACATCTAACTACAGAGGTTGAAAATTAATGTTTTTTATCAGGGCGTCAACTGGCTCTCCGTCTCAACTGTTCAGCACACTGATGATCCTGAAGGCGGCCTGTATGCACAATCACTGTTACATAGACAGACTCATCACAACATTCATGAAGGTTCTACACAAGATGGCGCGAGAACACCTGGTCCCCACCTCCCCCGAATCTAGTCCAGGTATAGCCATAACAATTGTTTTGTTCAATGAAGTTTTCTTTCGATGAGGTTTTAAAGTTTTAAACTTTTTACATTTAAATTATTAAGTTAATGGGATATATATTTCTATCAGTATTTAATAAGTACAACAAGGTATCAGTTCCATTAACAGTTAATTTATTCTCCCAACATTGGCTACAGTTATTAGCTATGCTAACCATTCTGTGTTGCTCTGTTGACAAGTTATAAATCATTAGCTATGCTAACCATTCTGTGTTGCTCTGTTGACAGTTGCCAGTGAGCTGATGATTCTGAGTCTTGACCTGGTGAAGAACAGGGTCGGGGTGATGAGTCTGGAGATGAGAAAGAGCTTCATCGGACAAATCCTTGTTGGTCTCATTGAGAAGACGACTGATGCCAAAGTGATGAAAGCTATTACTAAAATGGTGGAGGACTGGGTCAAAACCAAGGTATGGGTTTCAGAGGTCAGCTGTCAAAATAAGGGTATGGATATCAGGGGTCAGAGGTCAAAATAAGGGTATGGATATCAGGTCAAAATAAGAGTATAAGAGTTTAAAGGTCAACACCAAGGCATGGATATCAGAGGTCAAATTAAGGGTATGAATATCAGAGGTCAGAGGTCAAATTAAGGGTATGAATATCAGAATACAAAAAAAGTCAACATACCTTGTAGAAAGACTTCCATGTGTTTTTGTCATTTTCAGAACTTGTACTGAAAGATATTAAGTGTCGTTATCCATAGTGATGTCATAACCAATAATAATGTTATAACCCATATTAATGCTATTTTTTTTTTCCTTTAGACACCTATAGCTATTAACCAGTCGCCCAGTATCCGAGAAAAAGCCATACTGTTGGTGAAACTTATGCAGCATGTGGAGAAACGGTTCCCTGACGAACAAGAACTGAACGCCCAATTCCTGGAACTAGTCAACTATATCTACCGTGACGAAAGCCTCAGCGGCACAGAGCTAACATCCAAACTGGAGTCCGCCTTTCTCAGTGGTCTACGCTGTAACCAACCCACTATCAGGCACAAATTTGTTGAGGTAAATAAAGAATTGAGATGAATAAATATTGAATTGTCTTTTCTTTGTGAATCAGGGGATGACTTCCTTTGAACTTTATTGATATAAACAATGGGTGCAATTTTTTAATGCTAATATTTTATGTTATATATAGGTATTTGTGAATTTGATTCCACGTTTGATGGTTATAACAATATTTTGTGTTATACAGGTATTTGAGAATTTAATTGCATGTCAGATGTTTATGATAATATTTTATGTTATATACAGGTATTTGTGAATTTGATTCCACGTTTGATGGTTATAACAATATTTTGTGTTATACAGGTATTTGAGAATTTGATTCCACATCAGATGTTTATATATTATTTTGTGTTATACAGGTATTTGAGAATTCAATTCCACGCCGGATGTTTGACCGTCTCCTCTATATCACCTGTACACAAAACTGGGAGGCCATGGGCACTCACTTCTGGATCAAACAGTGTGTGGAGGTGAGACATTTTATACCCCACTGACAGGAATAGACTATCAGTATTATACTACTGTAAACCTTTACCATTAATTATAAGTTAATTAGTTGTTAATTAGACAGTATATTATATTTATATTTACATACATGCCATACCTCCCGGCGTGAGACAAAATCTCCCTTATTTTCAAGTCATTTATTTCCTCCCGGGAGGAGAGCCCAAATTCCCGTATTTTGTAATTCCCTCCGGTATTTTTGCCGACGCCATTTTTGTTTACAATTCAGTAGTTTTCTCGCGAGATTTGGCTAAATTTAGCGATCACGTGATCCATCTGTTCACGTGATCACTCAATCAAAATGGCGCCTGTTGGACACGGCTTTCACACAAAGCTCTGGCTAGGGTAATGTTTGCGCTAGAATATCTATCACCATGAAATAAAGGCAAGTCGCTTGCAAACAACTTTAACCCCCTTAGCTAACAGACTTGAATTATTGTTTGTTTTCTTTTAGGACCATACTTTGATGATGGTAATTGATACCGAGTCTGGTCAGACGCAAAATCACACATGTTTTTCATTTACTATGTGTATCGTTGATCAGTGATAGCAAGATGAAATCCGATATTTTCTTTTAGAAAACTATCAAAATTAGCACATCTGTTGGTCGTTACAAAGTGGTCAATCATGGTGTTTACAATGACTGTACAGTCCATGACAGAGACAATATACAAAATCTAGAATGATCGTGATAAGATTTACTGCAGTCTCCGGGATCCTAACATGAACATCTTCTGTTCTCATGATTTCATGTATACACTTGCACACTTGGAATATTTTTATATCTAATTGGTCCAACATAAGGTATCCCACAGAACATTTCATGGTGATTTTTACAACTGATGTGTTCCCTCAGAGTGGATCAAGCTTTCTAATTTAAAAAAAATCCCAACTGATAAATGAATAACTTGCTTGTCTTAATCTTTAGCTACATGTAATTATAATATACCCTTTTCAAATGCTGTTATGCAATATGCATAAAGCTGTAAAACTTTTTGTGTTGCATAAAAAAAAATCGAAAAAAAATTTCATATCATGAGAATCTGAATGTATACTTATTGCATTTTTTACCTTATACAACTTTTTGTGGTTTGCATATACAATATGATTAATATCCAAAATAAATATAAATATTCTTTATCACTTTCAAAATTAGTTAATTGCTTAAAAATTGAGTAAAAATGATGATATTCATGCCGCGCACAAATCTCCCTTATTTTAGGCAAAACTCCCTTAAAATAATCATCAATCTCCCTTATTGGTCTCCCAAAAATATGGCATGTATGTATTTAAATTGAGTTCTTTGATTGAATTCTATCCCCAAAAGCAATGAAAACAGAGCCCCTGGAAATAACAACACCTACTTAATTAATAGATATAATAAAATCACATCACTCACTCAGTCAGTATGGAAAAACCAACAGAAGTATGTAGATTGTAAACATTTTTTTCCGTTTAGTCGAAAGTTAGACAAAAAAAAATATTTTTTGAGATTTTTAGTCAATTTCTTTCTTGAAAATATCAAATCTTTGGTATTGGTATTTTATAGTAATGACAGGAGTTGATTAATTGCTATCATCAATACAATTTCTCATAGTTGTGAATGCCATGATTGTTTTGCAACACATAATCTGATTGTTTTTTTCCCAGTTACTTCTGTCGGTGGCTATGAATGGCCACAGCATCCAGAGCTCCTCGTCCCTGAACCTGTTACCATCAGCCAGCTCCATTGTGAATTTAGCAGACAGCCAGGACCGTGCGGCCTTCCAGACCATCATGAAGATGAAGGAAGAACCGATGGATGTAGAATCCGTGGACTCCAACAAAGAGGAGGTAACTCTATACAAAGTTTTGGTTGGAAGAGATTTCTTCGTGAATCTGATATTTCTCTACAATTAGAGAACATTTGGTTCAGACCTGATTATTTCATGCTCACTTTGATATCAAAGGGAAAAGTTCTATTTGTCCATGTAATTTGTTTACACATGCAAAGGTTAGGAAGGAACAAGGCCATTGTCCAATATAATTAAAATTAGACTTGTAATTTCCACTCCTCTAATTATATAAGCTCAAAGGTCATGCTGAGATGACCTACGGGGTATCATTAGATCTTGTATTGAAGTGTATCGTAGAGGAGCGGAAATTACAAATCTAATTTTAATTAGATTAGGCCATTGTCTACATGAACCTAAATGTTTTAAAGGGCCAAAGAAAATTTTAAATATCTTTTCTGGACAAAGAACAAAGGTCGATACCATTACTTACCCATCCTCTAAACCTTATTTTATCCACAAATTGATACCAGAAACAAAAACAGTTTTTATATTAATTACAGTTAATTCTAGAAAAGTTCAAACATACCAAACTCAACAGAAATAATCTGACACGCTCAAGTTGTGAATGTCCACTCATTTTACTTTTTTGAATATTTCTGTGATCTAGACATTATAGGACATACAGTGTTGTCATGTCTAAATGTCTGTTTGAAAAAATTCCTTTTTCCAAGCTTTACCGAGAATGATTTTCTTCTATCAGGAGGAGATAGACATGGAGTTAAGTGGAGTGTCATCAGACGAGAGTATTCCCAAGGAACCGCCCAAAAAGGAGAACCTGGACCCTCGTCAGAACATCAATACTCTGTTACAGCGTCAGGCGAAATTCCTAGAGAGTTGTCGCGAGGTCAAGGTTAGTTTCCACCGGTCAGAACATCTGTGTCCTGGTACGCCAGACCAAGTTCTTGAAGAGTTGTTGCCACTAGACAGAATTTTCAGGTGTTATGATAAACGACAAACTTCTTATATAAACTCAGCACTTTACTTTGGTTTTGTTTGACGTCCTTTACACAGCTATTGATATTGAGGACAGCACCTTATATACACCTGGTGTGTAAACATTTCATCAATTGGATTGTTTATACCATTTATACATTCATGTTAATTTACATTTTATATGATTAATATTTTCCCATGTGTATTAAAAGGATTATTTTTAATAAAATGATAGCATTCATATATAAAAAAAATTTGGGGGCTACAGCCCTTGAACAGCATGAGATACACAATAATGTGTGATGGATATTGATTACACGAACTTCTGATCGGGCTGTCTCCTATATGACCTTGACCTTGACCTGCTTACCTATTTTTCCTGTAGACTGTGTCGTATCTAAATGCCCTGTCCCAGCTGTGCCACACCTCCACAGACCTGGGCCACGCCTCCTGGGTGGACTCTTTTCCACAGATCTGGAAAATTCTCTCCGACAAACAACAACAGGTAAGTCGAAAGTTTTCTTCTCATCAAGGTTTATATGACAAAACCTGGAAAAATTAGGTCACATGTTTGAGGATTTAACTCCATATTGTATTTTAACCTTTTCAGTTTTGCATCATCACACAATTAAGATATGTATGTCTATTGAGTAATTGTGAGTGTTAGACATTGAAATCTACAACAGACATGATATCGTATGTTTCAGATGTTAGGAGGAGAGCTGATACCGTTTATGTGTAGTGGAAGTCATGTTATACAGAAAGACTGCCATCCATCTTCTATACACACATTCCTGGAGGGACTGTCCCACTGTGTCCCCCCGGTACACATACGTCCCTGTGTCCTCAAGGTAATTATAGATCCCCAAAACCTTTATACACACATTCCTGGAGGGACTGTTCCACTCTGTCCCCGTGGTACAAATAGGTCCTCAAGGTAACCATAGATGTCCCTTAACCTTATGACCCTCAGTATTTTATACGTTGCTTAGAGGTTTAATTGCCAGATAATTGAGTATGTCTGTGTGTTTTATCACTCTATAAACAGCCAGTCATTGATGCTGTTTCTCCACGTAGTAGCTGGTGGCTACATACACTCCGAAGCAATAAGGTTAAGAGTGTGTGTGTTTTCAGTCATACTGTCATTGTGTTTTCCTTTTGCAAGATGAGTTTTTTTTCTGAATAACAATTATAATCTTTGATTTAAAACGTAATATATACATATATATACATATGTATGCACGGGCATTATGCATACATTCTATGTACACATATATAGATAAATTTTTTTCTGTGTGCTTAATTCCTTCTCATTGTTCTAGAGTTCAAGCTTTGCTTGTAGTCTCTGATGGTATGACTCCATATTTCAGTACCTGGGTCGGACCCACAATCTATGGCACAGAGCCTGTCTCCAACTGGAACAGATTGCATTTGAGAATAGTCCAAGTCTTCAGGTGAAAAACCGTCCGGTCAGCGAGTACGAGTTTGAACCGGTCACTTCCCCACAACAGGTAAATCTGACATCTTATAAATTATCTACAAATTTGAGATGTGGATTGTAAGGGCAGTACCCTTGCCACAGTTAAATCAGAACTGTACTTCCTTGTATGACGACCATGCTGGTAACTATCTGTCAATAATTTTCATGTTAGAGAAACGATTTGAAAGTATGTTTATATTCCTTTGTTTGTTTGTACAGGAGACATTGGACGGCCTCTGTGAGCTCTACTCTCTACTCAAAGAAGAAGACATGTGTGCTGGTCTGTGGCAGAAACGAGCCAAGTTTGCTGAGACAAACATTGCTCTATCTTATGAACAACATGGCTTCTTTGAACAGGCTCAGGCCTCTTATGAACAGGTCAGTATTGGTGTATATTTTGTTGGGGCTCATCACTGATCTGTGTGTTACAGATACATAAATATTTTGTCTGTCAACATGGCGTCTATGGAGACATTCTATATGAGATTGTTTTGTTTTTGTTCAATATTACGAAGATGTATTTAAAACATTCTCTGTTTTTAGGCGATGAGTAAAGCACGTTCTGACCACAACTCCGGCCCTGCATCCCCGTCCGTCCTGCCTGAGTACCGACTGTGGGAGGAGCGTTGGATACGGTAGGTATTATTTACATTATCTAAAAGGTGGACTAGGATTTACATAGTGATCATCTGTATACAATAGACAATAGTTGAGCCACCTTAGTTTCCAGTGAAAACGCCTGGATTGTGATGAATAGATTTTCAGGTGATTTTGTATAGAAAACTTCAATATGTCCTTTAAAATGTGACTAAGTAATGAAATGAGATTTGATGACTGAGTCAATAATATAATAATTGTCTTTGTTTATTTGTATTTCTTCAATGTATCAACACTCTAACAGCTGTAATACACCTGATATCTCCCCCGTGTGTTAACAGGTGCTCTAAGGAGCTGAACCAGTGGGACCTATTGAAGGAGTATGCCGGGGCCAAGGGTAACACCAATCCTCACCTTGTCCTTGAGAGTGCCTGGCGGGTCCCTAACTGGGCGCTCATGAAGGATGCCCTAGCTCAGGTAACCATATACATATTACTAATTCCTCTCAGGTAACCATATACAGATTACTAATTAGTCTCAGGTAACCATACACACATCACTAATTAGTCTCAGGTAACCATACACACATCACTAATTAGTCTCAGGTAACCATACGCACATCACTAATTATAGCTGCGATAACGTAGCTCTGGACGACGGACGGACAATTTCTGACAGATGGTCGTCGTCAGAGCTACGATTCCCTCCCATTGCTCGTAATGTAGCAAAACAGTGAACCTCGAAAATGCTACAAATAGCGGATATCGTTTAACTTTGGAGTAATAGTTCGTATAATTAAACATTTCTAATACAATTTTGCAATGTATTAGCCTACCGTCTAATCTAGAAATCTTTAATTCGCATATTCTGATATCATACTGCTCGGAGTTGTCTCCGTGATCCGCCATGATACTTCTCGAGGAACTCTCGCGAGGATTCTAACCCAAATATGGAACCCGTGATCCATATATGGATGAAGCTACTACGATAAATAAATACATAATCAGAGATATTTAACCACTCTTTTGTCACTCTTGTGAAAAAAGCGAATCTTACTTTGCGTAATTAAATAATTTCAGAATGAATTGACCTTCCTTACCGAGATGTATTACTCCGAATCTGTTTTTCTGTTGAAATCTCGCGGGAAACCTCATTAGCATCAATTTATTTTGATTTCCTTATAAGGAAATTGACCTTTACACTTGTATCAAAGATGGCGGTATGTTTGAACTGATATCTCCGTGTGCCTTGCTCGTTTTGGATTTTACTATTTATTGTCAAACATTTGAAGTAATGTGCAGGTTTGTTGCTTGAATATTCATAATAGATACCAGAATCATCAATTTACATGTGTTTTTTAATCCGAGAAAATTTTTACCACTGCTAATACTGCCCGATGTGAATCACATCGGGGCTTGCTACACTATCGGCAATGGGAGGGACTTCATACCCTGCCGGAGAGTAATGTAGGCAGGGTATGAATATTCGTTCTACACTAATTAGTCTCAGGTAACCATATACATATTACTAATTAGTCTCGGGTAACCATACACACATCACTGATTAGTCTCAGGTAACCATACACAGATACCTAATTAGTCTCGGGTAACCATACACACACCACTAATTAGTCTCGGGTAACCATACACACACCACTAATTAGTCTCGGGTTACCATACACACATCACTAATTAGTCTCAGGTAACCATACACACATCACTAATTAGTCTCAGGTAACCATACACACATCACTAATTAGTCTCCATTGTTTGTCACCTCGGGTATCATCACTGGTCAGGTGTCTGAAGTACACACTCATCAAGTCTCCCCTTTCTCCCTGTATCAATATGAAACTTCTTCATTTGCCTCCTTGGTATAAATCCTTTAAACTCCAATTTGTATTGAAAAAACTTCTGTATCTTTATACAATCCTTTATATGATTCCTTATATATGATTTATATGATTTCTTATATACCCCCTACTGTATGGAATTATCTCCCTTGTATTTTCCAGGTCGAGTTGTCCTGCCCAAAAGAAATGGCCTGGAAGGTTAACCTGTATCGCGGATACATTGCCATATGTCAACCTGATGACCACCATCTCAACACTGTCACCATGGTAACGGAATATTTCTGGCTGTATGATAGGAAAGGGCCAAAATTTCAGAAGGATGGAACTTTTATTTTCATACCAAGTTTTTCTATTTACCATATAATTATGTTTGGTGTAGCATATTTTTTTTGGCAGTGCTTGGTGTGTTGTAGATTCTGATAAAAAATAAAAATTGGTGTTTTTTTAGTGTATGAGGGCTTCAATATATGTAACAAGGTTGCTACTGACTCTGATTTATAAATATTTTTAGATTGAGAGACTGGTAACATGGTCACTACTGACTCTGATTTATACATATTTCTAGATTGAGAGACTGGTAACAAGGTTTCTACTGACTCTGATTTATAGATATTTTTAGATTGAGAGACTGGTAACAAGGTATACTATTGACTTAAAGTTTATAAATACTTTACCCACAAAAAATTAAACATGTAACATACCCACAAAAAATTAAACATATAACAAGGTTTCTACTGACTCTGATTTATACATATTTTTAGATTGAGAGACTGGTAACAAGGTCACTACTGACTCTGATTTATACATATTTTTAGATTGAGAGACTGGTAACAAGGTTTCTACTGACTCTGATTTATACATATTTTTAGATTGAGAGACTGGTAACAAGGTCACTACTGACTCTGATTTATACATATTTTTAAATTGAGAGACTGGTAACAAGGTCACTACTGACTCTGATTTATACATATTTTTAGATTGAGAGACTGGTAGAGGTGTCCAGTAACCTGGCTATCAAGGAATGGCGACGTTTGCCCAGCATTGTTTCTCATATCCATGTTCCCCTGTTACAGGTAAGGTACAAAGCCCTGGCTAACTTCAATCCAATAAAATATCTTTGGTTTTCTGTGATATAATTCAGTTCCACCTTTATGATGCCTTGTACTTGACAGTGTATATATACTTGTGGAGTTTTATATTTATAGTTACTGTAACAATTGAATCATAAGCTGTTGCAAAAAAAAACAACACAAAATTTGATAATGTGCCTACTGACATGTGCTCTTAATACAAGCTAGTACTGATACATGTTAAAATAACTTGTGATGGGGTATATGTTACACATGGCTAGATGGTGAATGAACTGATTTGTGATGGGGTATATTTTACACATGGCTAGATGGTGAATGAACTGACTTGTGATGGGGTATATTTTACACATGGCTAGATGGTGAATGAACTGACTTGTGATGGGGTATATTTTACACATGGCTAGATGGTGAATGAACTGACTTGTGATGGGGTATATGTTACACATGGCTAGATGGTGAATGAACTGACTTGTGATGGGGTATATGTTACACATGGCTAGATGGTGAATGAACATCTTTTAATATATTGTATAGGCCGCTCAACAAATCATGGAGTTACAGGAGGCTGCCCAGATAAACCAGGGACTCCAGCCGGCCAACATCACCCGCAGCTCCAGTCTCCACGACATGAAGGCCATTGTCAAAACATGGAGGTAGGCTTCAACACTGTTATCGAAGTCTGGTGACACTCGGTCGTGTATTATAGATCATGTTCTGAGGAGTAATGTGATATCTGAAGACATGCAGAGACAAAATGACATCTTTTCTTCAGATAATAAATTCTTTGTGATGTAATTTCAAATTTTACAGTTATAACTTTTGTTCTTTAAGATAAAGAGTACTTGACCAGAATGTTTTAACACACAAACTCTGTTTTTTATTTGTGTAGAAATCGTCTGCCGATGATCTCCTGATGACCTGTCCCACTGGAGTGACATATTTACCTGGAGACAGCATCACTACCAGTTCATAGTTGATCACTATGACAACCACTCACAGCAGGATCATGTAAGTGTTTGATTTAGATGGTATGATGACTCATAGACAAGAGTGTGACTGATAAAGACTGTATATCATTGCGACAAATAGGGGATCTTGCAGGAATGCTCACGTTATAATGAATTTATTTAATGTGATCATTAAGGTTGTATATCGGAAGGCTGTATGCATGTGGTCATATCGAATTATTGAGTTTTAACAAATTCATTAATATGTTTATATCATTCAACTGATATTCATAAGAAATCAGAGTAAGAAAAACCCACTTCAGTCAATCTCTTTCTCCCTGAAAGAATTGATGAGTTTCACTGACTTGGTTAGTGTATAGGTGTATTACATGGTAGAACAAGGGAGATGTGCGATAAAATTACTTTGATTCTGAGAATTGTTCATACTTTGACATTTAGAAAGTGAATTTATCTACTGTGTTTTTAGTACTTTTAAGTATCAGATGTAATGTGGATTATAATTATTATGAGCAGTGCTGAATTTACCCTGTAAAAATAATAATTGACAAATAATTTGGAATTTTATGTACTGCTATACCACACCAACATAGCTGTCTCCAAGTGGTTCACAAATTATTATCTGTGATTGTCTTTCTCAACTCCCTTGGGAGCATACACCAGGAGCTGCCATTTCCGTGCTAACAGCTTACACAAAACATTTCTTGTACTGCCCTATCACATACTTATTACATCTTACACACAACATTTCTTGTACTGCCCTATCACATACTTATTACATCTTACACACAACATTTCTTGTACTGCCCTATCACATACTTATTACATCTTACACACAACATTTCTAGTACTGCCCTATCACATACTTATTACATCTTACACACAACATTTCTTGTACTGCCCTATCACATACTTATTACATCTTACACACAACATTTCTAGTACTGCCCTATCACATACTTATTACACACTACATTTCTTGTACTGCCCTATCACATACTTATTACATCTTACACACAACATTTCTTGTACTGCCCTATCACATACTTATTACATCTTACACACAACATTTCTAGTACTGCCCTATCACATACTTATTACATCTTACACACTACATTTCTTGTACTGCCCTATCACATACTTATTACATCTTACACACTACATTTCTTGTACTGCCCTATCACATACTTATTACATCTTACACACTACATTTCTTGTACTGCCCTATCACATACTTATTACATCTTACACACAACATCTAGTACTGCCCTATCACATACTTATTACATCTTACACACAACATCTAGTACTGCCCTATCACATACTTATTACATCTTACACACAACATCTAGTACTGCCCTATCACATACTTATTACATCTTACACACTACATTTCTTGTACTGCCCTATCACATACTTATTACATCTTACACACAACATCTAGTACTGCCCTATCACATACTTATTACATCTTACACACTACATTTCTTGTACTGCCCTATCACATACTTATTACATCTTACACACTACATTTCTTGTACTGCCCTATCACATACTTATTACATCTTACACACAACATTTCTTGCACTGCCCTATCACATACTTATTACATCTTACACACTACATTTCTTGTACTGCCCTG
>NC_047029.1:36248164-36409229 GCF_902652985.1 Pecten maximus | reverse complement strand
TGGAATTTATATTCTAACTTGGTTAACATTATTAGCTTGGGATGACAGTTTGATGGTATCCACATATTGGCCCTGACTGACCCATTGGACTGATGGGTGGGGCTAAAAATGGTCCGTTAAATTATCTGAAATATTTCGAAACTCAGGTGACCGTCAAGGCCCATGGGCCTCTTGTCTTCAAAATTTTGGTAGCCTTTGTAACTGGTCATACGTTTCAAGTAAATTTGATATGTAGATGGATTAGGGATACCAAATGAATATTGCCCTCTGATTGGTACGAGTTTCATCATGACAGAAATGGTATATGTCGAGGGAAATTCATAATGTATACATTTTGACGGGTCAGTTTCTTATTTTCAAGGATAGTCTTTTACTTTGGTGTGGATGAAAAACTTTGTATATTGTTGGTATGGTTTACAGCGCCAGTTTCGAAGCTTATGCCATGATGTACTAAAATCAGAAATATATACATTCTTAATGAAATTGTATGCAGAAAATGGCCTAAGAACAATGTTGTGCCAAATGTTCTTTTTGCGTCAGAACAGTACTTAGTTTTCTTGTCAAACATGAAACCATAAATATTAGGAAATAACTGTTTGTTGTGTTTCAGTATGTTTGTCATAGGTAAGTTAATATAATACAATGTATTTACATAATTTTGTGATGATATATCTGAATTATGTCATATGGTAAAGAACAAGAATAATCTGCATTCCATGCATGTTATGTAGATCTTCGAATAGTGTAGTATTAAGTTTATATCCGGAAAAGTATATGATATATTGAGATGGCATTTTCATTTTATTGGTTAACTAAATGGTTGTAACTCATCAACGCATTTTAAATACTGTATATTCTTTATCAACATGTTTAGCCATTCAGTATTTTGAGTACTTTGATTTCCTTCTGTTTATAACTGCTTCCTTTTCTTTTCTTCTGGAGTGTCAGATTCATTACTATACTGCTGCTGGCAAGGGCTCCGTTATATCTCCTGTCTTCTGTCTTAGGCAATGTCACATATATGGTCAGTGATTTTAATCAGATAAACTGTTAAGATATCTCTGACTTGTTGAGTGTATAAAGATAATATCAGCAAATTGCCAAGGTCTAAAAGACAGACATAAAACAAATGATATTTTTTTCTACTTGAAAAATAAACCTTTAATATTCTCTGTTTACATGATACACACTTCACTCATGAAAATATAGTTAGAGCAGAATGAGGTTATGACTGCTAATTTGTTCAGATCAAATGCACAGGGGGTAGCAATTTTATTCAATGATAATTTTGAAGTAAATGTATTGCCGGAAAAAAGGACTTGACTGGGAATTTTCTAACACTTGGTTTGAGGGTAGAAGGTAGAAAAGTAACATTAATAACACTATATGGCCCTAATTAAGACATTTAAGATTTTTATGAAAACTTAACTGAAACTATTAATTTATTTGGCAATGATTCTTAAATAATATGTGGTGATTTTAACTTAATTTTGAATCATACATTTGACTATGATAAGAGCTATAAAAATATAAATAACCCAAAAGCCAGGGATACAATAATTAAACTTATAGAAGAGTTGGGAATGGTAGATATATATAGAGAACAGTATCCAGAAAATAGAAGATACGCCTGGAGGAGTAGTAATCCTGTTAAACAAGCTCGGGTAGATTTTTTTCTTATTTCGGACAATTACTTTTTCATTATTCAAATATTGAACCAGGCTATAGAACTGATTATTAACTTCCTGTAATTGCTTTGAAGTTTAACGAATTCAAAAAAGGAAAAAGGATTATGGGTAGCACACCACATTAAGACGGCCTGGCCATGGGCGATTTTTTTGTTAAGCAAATAACTCCTGTATTTTGATATGCATAAAAAATGAAAAAATAAATGTAAACTATAATTGGTATATTCAGTATGAAGTAGTACATACAGGCTTCACATTTATTAAAACAAAAATCAATAAATTGGTTCCGGATTTTAAATATCCGGATTTTCCGAACATGTGTTTACACAGGAAATTTAATTTTGCCTACAGCGCAAAATGGAAGCCCACAGAAAAGGTAAGATAGCGGAAAAACTTAATTTACAACATATGTCCAAACAAGATTAATTCTGTCTTTGGGATAGAGATATCTAATTTCAAATAGGTTTCAGAAAAAAACATTGTGTAGAGAATTGTGCTATTTTGGGTCAAATATCATAATATTTTGCAATTTTTGAGAATTTTTTAAGCTGTTACCATGGTATTCACAGCTCTAAAAATCACAGAAAATATCAGTTTACTTATCCTTCAGAGCTCTATTAAAATTGCAAATGTTGTACAGATTTCAAATATATATACTTTATTAGAGGTTATATGTAAGGTTAACTGGCAATGTTTACATATCTAAAACATGTGCCATATTTTTCAGAATTTGGCATTTTTACTGTACACTGCTACCTATGGAAGTTTGATTATCAAGTTTATTATGCTTTAGATTACTAAGAACTTATAAATAAACTTATTTTCGACATTAAAAGACAATATGCTCTTCCTGTGTTCATTAAGAAAACATCAACAATATACTCGATTCTTATATACAATTTACGATAAGCAATCAACTTTAAAAACAAAAAAACACTCTTAAAAGAAATTCAAGGCATAACCATTTCCTTCTCGTCAAATAAAAAAGCATTAGAATTTGAATGAAATTAATCTATAAAATAATCTAATAAAGTATATGTGAACTAGAAGATATTAATGAAAACAAAACAAGAATTACAAAATATAAGATATAATAACTAAAAAAGTACTATAATTTCAAACAACAAACAAAAAAATAGTTTTTTTAAATCTAGAAAACAGAAATTACACAAAGTCAATACCAATGATAGAGAAAGAAAATGGAGATAAAATAACTAAGCAGGCAGAAATTCTCGATAATAAAAAAAAAATTATTTACAAAATTTCATAAGATCAATAGCTAGCCGAAAAAAAATTAGTTTTGATCAATTAAATTCATACTGATCAAACGGTTTCATTTCAGGAGGCTATATTGTGGAAAACACTCGAATTTTTTTACGATATCATGCAATATGCAGAAAATAAAAATATACCTGGAATGTTGTTAATTATTGACTTTCAAAAGGCTTTTGACTCTAGGGAGTTCATTGAAAAAGTTTTCGATTTTTTTTTAATTTGGGAAAGATATTAAGAAAAAGGCGAAAGTTCTACAAAACAAATCAAGCTCAGCTATTAATCAAGGGAGAAATTTGTCTCCATTTTTCTGATGTAGGCAGGGGAGCCAATTGATTATATATGCTTATATTTACCATTGTATGGCACTGCCACTATATAACTCTACCAATTCAGTTGCGAGTTCACCAGCCTATGAACTGCCAACAGGAAGTGATCTCTGCTACTGGTAAGCGCGGGAAATTTGAATTTGAAAATTTCAAAACAAAAATCGCATGACAAATAAAAATATCGCAGATGGTAAATATAAGAATTGAACGGCTTTCAGTTGGCATTCATAGTCAATATGAATGCCAACTGAAAGCCGTTCAATGCCTAAATAATGTGTGCTAAAATTTTAGCCGTTAGAATAAGTAACAATAATGATATAAAAAGTATTTATGTTGATAATTTCCTATTTTACTGCCTCAATATGCGGATGACACTTCACTGATCTTGGATGGAACAGAGGAATCTCTTAAAGAATCTATTGACGAATTAAAATCTTTTGCAAATATATCTGGATTTAAAATAAATGTATCTAAAACCCAGGCTATTTGGATTAGAAGCAAAAAGATAGTGTTGAAGTTGTCTACCCTGAATTGAATCTACAGTGGGGAATATTTACACTTTTAGGAATTGAGTTTCATGTTAATCTACATCGTATACCTAAACTAAATTAACGAAAACAAATTTGAGTAAAGTTAAAGGCACTTATTAGAACGAGTTTCAACTCCAATAGGTAGATCTCATATTATAAAGGCATTACTAATTTCTCAGTTCAATCATCTTCTTGCCAAATCCAGATAAGATTTTTCTGAAAAAAAAAATAAACACAGAACTGTACTGTTTTGAAGAATTTCAACAGGTCTTTGATATTGATACAAACGTCCTTAAATATAGAGGACTTATTTCAGCTGTTCGAAGTCATATTCAGAAACATAATATCCTATCTACCTATTTATATCAATTTTTGGAAATACTTTTTCGCAGTAAATGATTGTAACCGTTCTGTAAAAAGTATCGAAAACTCAGAAATAATTTTTTCTTTAGAATTATTTCGACTACCTATGTTTCAGTTAGTCAACTAAAGTGTTAAGTCTCCAGGATAAATTATACGGAAACTAGTGTCAGCTTCATTTAGACGTAAAACATTTCGTTCCGTAAGGAATGATAACTATGTTATCGCCCATCACTACACTATAGGTTACCCAAGAAGTTCCGAATAATTCGGTTCTCGCTGAGAACCACTATGAGTAATGTGTTGATTCAACAATCCTATTATATATTTATTAGTCAATTTTCGATATGCAGAGGCAAATAATTAATTCATATAACTATCACTTCTTTTCGCCAAAAGTGAGATATTACCAATACAAATGACGATTTTAGTGGGTAAAAGGTCGGCAAAGAGAGAAAATATATATCCTATATTGTAATTATGGTGCAGGTTGATTGTGGTCTTATTCAGGATCATAGAACGTTACAACCAAGGGGCTAGAGACAATGTAATGATTTCTTATTCCCTGATCTGTCGGGGTAAATTTTTGCAAAAGGATTCCCTGACCAACTTCTATTTTTTTTAAAGCAAGCAAACTGTTATCACATCCGACAATTAATATGATACGGAATTACAGGTCTACTGAATACAGGTCTACGGAATTACAAGTCTACTGAATACAGGTCTACTGAACACAGGTCTACTGAATACAGGTCTACTGAATACAGGTGTACTGAACACAGGTCTACGGAATACAGTTCTACTGAATACATGTCTACTGAACACAGGTCTACTGAATACAGGTCTACTGAATACAGGTCTAGGTATTCATGTATATACATAAAGTTATGGGGTCTTATTCAGGATCATAGAACGTAACAACCAAGGGGTTAGAGCAAATGTAATGGGTTTTCATCTCCCAACCTTTCGGGGTAAAATTCTCGGAAAAAGATTATCTGACTAACCTTTTTTATTAGCAAACACACTTATTACATCCGGTCATTAATATGATCAGGAGATATAGGTCTACTGAATACAGGTCTACTAATACAGGTCTACTGAACACAGGTCTACTGAACACAGGTCTACTGAATACAGGTTTACTGAATACAGGTCTACTGAATACAGGTCTACTGAACACAGGTCTACTGAATACAGGTCTACTGAACACAGCTCTACTGAATACAGGTCTACTGAATACAGGTCTACTGAATACAGGTCTACTGAACACAGGTCTACTGAATACAGGTCTACTGAACATAGGTCTACTGAACACAGGTCTACTGAATACAGGTATACTGAATACAGGTCTGCTGAATACAGGTCTACTGAATACAGGTCTGCTGAACACAGGTCTACTGAATACAGGTCTACTGAATACAGGTATACTGAATACAGGTCTGCTGAACACAGGTCTACTGAATACTGGTCTACTGAACACAGGTCTACTGAATACAGGTCTACTGAAAACAGGTCTGCTGAACACAGGTCTACTGAATACAGGTCTACTGAACACAGGTCTACTGAATACAGGTCTACTGAATACAGGTCTAATGAACACAGGTCTACTGAATACAGGTCTACTGAATACAGGTCTAGGTATTCATGTATATACATAAAGTTATGGGGTCTTATTCAGGGTCATAGAACGTAACAACCAAGGGGTTAGAGCAAATGTAATGGGTTTTCATCTCCCAACCTTTCGGGGTAAAATTCTCGGAAAAAGATTATCTGACTAACCTTTTTATATTAGCAAACACACTTATTACATCCGGTCATTAATATGATCAGGAGATATAGGTCTACTGAATACAGGTCTACTAATACAGGTCTACTGAACACAGGTCTACTGAACACAGGTCTACTGAACACAGGTCTACTGAATACAGGTCTACTGAACACAGGTCTACTGAACACAGGTCTACTGAACACAGGTCTACTGAATACAGGTCTACTGAACACAGGTCTACTGAACACAGGTCTACTGAATACATGTTTACTGAATACAGGTCTACTGAATACAGGTCTACTGAACACAGGTCTACTGAATACATGTCTACTGAACACAGGTCTACTGAATACAGGTCTACTGAATACAGGTCTACTGAACACAGGTCTACTGAATACAGGTTTACTGAATACAGGTCTGCTGAACACAGGTCTACTGAATACAAGTCTACTGAACACAGGTCTACTGAACACAGGTCTACTGAATACAGGTCTACTGAATGCAGGTCTACTGAACACAGGTCTACTGAATACAGGTCTACTGAATACAGGTATACTGAACATAGGTCTACTGAATACAGGTCTACTGAATACAGGTCTACTGAATACAAGTCTACTGAATACAGGTCTACTGAACACAGGTCTACTGGATACAGGTCTACTGAATACAGGTCTACTGAACACAGGTCTACTGAACACAGGTCTACTGAATACAGGTCTACTGAATACAGGTCTATTGAATACAGGTCTACTGAATACAGGTCTACTGAACACAGGTCTACTGGAAACAAGTCTACTGAACACAGGTCTACTGAACACAGGTCTACTGAACACAATACCGGTCTATTGAACACAGGTCTACTGAATACAGGTCTACTGAACACAGGTCTACTGAATACAGGTGTACTTAACATAGGTCTACTGAACACAGGTCTACTGAACACAGGTCTACTGAATACAGGTCTATTGAATACAGGTCTACTGAATACAGGTCTACTGAACACAGGTCTACTGGATACAAGTCTACTGAACACAGGTCTAATGAACACAGGTCTACTGAACACAATACAGGTCTACTGAACACAGGTCTACTGAATACAGGTCTACTGAATACAGGTCTACTGAACACCGGTCTACTGAATACAGGTCTACTGAATACAAGTCTACTGAACACAGGTCTACTGAACACAGGTCTACTGAATACAGATCTACCGAATACAGGTCTACTGAATACAGATCTACTGAATACTGGTCTTCTGAATACAGGTCTACGGAAATACAGGTCTACTTAACACAGGTCTACTGAACACAGGTCTACTGAATACAGGTCTACTGAATACAGGTCTACTGAATACAGGTCTACTGAACACAGGTCTACTGAATACAGGTTTACTGAATACAGATCTACTGAATACAGGTCTACTGCACACAGGTCTACTGAACACAGGTCTACTGAACACAGGTCTACTGAACACAGGTCTACTGTATACATGTCTACTGAACACAGGTCTACTGAACAAAGGTCTACTGAATACAGGTCTACTGAACACAGGTCTACTGAACACAGGTCTACTGTATACAGGTCTACTGAACACAGGTCTACTGTATACATGTCTACTGAATACAGGTCTACTGAATACAGGTCTACTGAACAAGGTCTACTGAACACAGGTCTACTGAATACAGATCTACTGAATACAGGTCTACTAATACAGGTCTACTGAACACAGGTCTATTGAATACAGGTCTACTGAATACAGGTCTACTGAATACATGTCTGCTGAATACAGGTCTACTGAATACAGGTCTACTGAACACAGGTCTACTGAATACAGGTCTACTGAATACAGGTATACTGAACATAGGTCTACTGAATACAGGTCTACTGAATAACTGAATACAGGTCTGCTGAACACAGGTCTACTGAACACTAGTCTACTAAACACAGGTGTACTAAATACAAGTGTACTGAACACAGGTCTACTGAATACAGGTCTACTGAATACAAGTCTACTGAATACAGGTCTACTGAACACAGGTCTACTGGATACAGGTCTACTGAATACAGATCTACTGAATACAGGTCTACTGCACACAGGTCTACTGAACACAGGTCTACTGAACACAGGTCTACTGAATACAGATCTACCGAATACAGGTCTACTGAATACAGATCTACTGAATACTGGTCTTCTGAATACAGGTCTACGGAAATACAGGTCTACTTAACACAGGTCTACTGAACACAGGTCTACTGAATACAGGTCTACTGAATACAGGTCTACTGAATACAGGTCTACTGAACACAGGTCTACTGAATACAGGTTTACTGAATACAGATCTACTGAATACAGGTCTACTGCACACAGGTCTACTGAACACAGGTCTACTGAACACAGGTCTACTGAACACAGGTCTACTGTATACATGTCTACTGAACACAGGTCTACTGAACAAAGGTCTACTGAATACAGGTCTACTGAACACAGGTCTACTGAACACAGGTCTACTGTATACAGGTCTACTGAACACAGGTCTACTGTATACATGTCTACTGAATACAGGTCTACTGAATACAGGTCTACTGAACAAGGTCTACTGAACACAGGTCTACTGAATACAGATCTACTGAATACAGGTCTACTAATACAGGTCTACTGAACACAGGTCTATTGAATACAGGTCTACTGAATACAGGTCTACTGAATACATGTCTGCTGAATACAGGTCTACTGAATACAGGTCTACTGAACACAGGTCTACTGAATACAGGTCTACTGAATACAGGTATACTGAACATAGGTCTACTAAATACAGGTCTACTGAATAACTGAATACAGGTCTGCTGAACACAGGTCTACTGAACACTAGTCTACTAAACACAGGTGTACTAAATACAAGTGTACTGAACACAGGTCTACTGAATACAGGTCTACTGAATACAAGTCTACTGAATACAGGTCTACTGAACACAGGTCTACTGGATACAGGTCTACTGAATACAGGTCTACTGAATACAGGTCTACTGAACACAGGTCTACTGAACACAGGTCTACTGAATACAGGTCTACTAATACAGGTCTACTGAACACAGGTCTACTGAACACAGGTCTACTGAATACAGGTTTACTGAATACAGGTCTACTGAATACAGGTCTACTGAACACAGGTCTACTGAATACAGGTCTACTGAACACAGGTCTACTGAATACAGGTCTACTGAATACTGGTCTACTGAACACAGGTCTACTGAATACAGGTCTACTGAATACAGGTCTGCTGAACACAGGTCTACTGAATACAGGTCTACTGAACACAGGTCTACTGAACACAGGTCTACTGAATACAGGTCTACTGAATACAGGTCTACTGAATACAGGTCTACTGAACATAGGTCTACTGAATACAGGTCTACTGAATAACTGAATACAGGTCTGCTGAACACAGGTCTACTGAACACTAGTCTACTAAACACAGGTGTACTAAATACAAGTGTACTGAACACAGGTCTACTGAATACAGGTCTACTGAATACAAGTCTACTGAATACAGGTCTACTGAACACAGGTCTACTGGATACAGGTCTACTGAATACAGGTCTACTGAATACAGGTCTACTGAACACAGGTCTACTAAACACAGGTCTACTGAATACAGGTCTACTGAATACAGGTCTACTGAATACAGGTCTACTGAATACAGGTCTACTGAACACAGGTCTACTGGAAACAAGTCTACTGAACACAGGTCTACTGAACACAGGTCTACTGAACACAATACCGGTCTACTGAACACAGGTCTACTGAATACAGGTCTACTGAACACAGGTCTACTGAATACAGGTCTACTGAACATAGGTCTACTGAACACAGGTCTACTGAACACAGGTCTACTGAATACAGGTCTATTGAATACAGGTCTACTGAATACAGGTCTACTGAACACAGGTCTACTGGATACAAGTCTACTGAACACAGGTCTAATGAAGACAGGTCTACTGAACACAATACAGGTCTACTGAACACAGGTCTACTGAATACAGGTCTACTGAATACAGGTCTACTGAACACCGGTCTACTGAATATAGGTCTACTGAATACAAGTCTACTGAACACAGGTCTACTGAACACAGGTCTACTGAATACAGATCTACCGAATACAGGTCTACTGAATACAGATCTACTGAATACTGGTCTTCTGAATACAGGTCTACGGAACACAGGTCTACTGAACACAGGTCTACTGAATACAGGTCTACTGAATACAGGTCTACTGAATACAGGTCTACTGAATACAGGTCTACTGAATACAGGTGTACTGAACACAGGTCTACTGAATACAGGTCTACTGTATACATGTCTACTGAATACAGGTGTACTGAATACATGTCTACTGAACACAGGTCTACTGAATACAGGTCTACTGAATACAGGTCTAGGTATTCATGTATATACATAAAGTTATGGGGTCTTATTCAGGATCATAGAACGTAACAACCAAGGGGTTAGAGCAAATGTAATGGGTTTTCATCTCCCAACCTTTCGGGGTAAAATTCTCGGAAAAAGATTATCTGACTAACCTTTTTTATTAGCAAACACACTTATTACATCCGGTCATTAATATGATCAGGAGATATAGGTCTACTGAATACAGGTCTACTAATACAGGTCTACTGAACACAGGTCTACTGAACACAGGTCTACTGAATACAGGTTTACTGAATACAGGTCTACTGAATACAGGTCTACTGAATACAGGTCTACTGAACACAGGTCTACTGAATACAGGTCTACTGAATACAGGTCTACTGAACACAGGTCTACTGAATACAGGTCTACTGAATACAGGTCTACTGAATACAGGTCTGCTGAACACAGGTCTACTGAATACAAGTCTACTGAACACAGGTCTACTGAACACAGGTCTACTGAATACAGGTCTACTGAATACAGTTCTACTGAACACAGGTCTACTGAATACAGGTCTACTGAATACAGGTATACTGAACATAGGTCTACTGAATACAGGTCTACTGAATACAGGTCTACTGAATACAAGTCTACTGAATACAGGTCTACTGAACACAGGTCTACTGGATACAGGTCTACTGAATACAGGTCTACTGAACACAGGTCTACTGAACACAGGTTAACTGAATACAGGTCTACTGAATACAGGTCTATTGAATACAGGTCTACTGAATACAGGTCTACTGAATACAGGTCTACTGAACACAGGTCTACTGGAAACAAGTCTACTGAACACAGGTCTACTGAACACATTACCGGTCTACTGAACACAGGTCTACTGAACACAGGTCTACTGAACACAGGTCTACTGAATACAGGTCTATTGAATACAGGTCTACTGAATACAGGTCTACTGAACACAGGTCTACTGGATACAAGTCTACTGAACACAGGTCTAATGAACACAGGTCTACTGAACACAATACAGGTCTACTGAACACAGGTCTACTGAATACAGGTCTACTGAATACAGGTCTACTGAACACCGGTCTACTGAATACAGGTCTACTGAATACAAGTCTACTGAACACAGGTCTACTGAACACAGGTCTACTGAATACAGATCTACCGAATACAGGTCTACTGAATACAGATCTACTGAATACTGGTCTTCTGAATACAGGTCTACGGAAATACAGGTCTACTGAACACAGGTCTACTGAACACAGGTCTACTCAATACAGGTCTACTGAATACAGGTCTACTGAATACAGGTCTACTGAATACAGGTCTACTGAACACAGGTCTACTGAATACAGGTCTACTGTATACATGTCTACTGAATACAGGTCTACTGAACACAGGTCTACTGAATACAGGTCTACTGAACAAAGGTCTACTGAATACAGGTCTACTGTATACATGTCTACTGAACACAGGTCTACTGAACACAGGTCTACTGAACACAGGTCTACTGAACACAGGTCTACTGAACACAGGTCTACTGTATACATGTCTACTGAACACAGGTCTACTGAACAAAGGTCTACTGAACACAGGTCTACTGAACACAGGTCTACTGAATACAGATCTACTGAATACAGGTCTACTAATACAGGTCTACTGAAAACAGGTCTACTGAATACAGGTCTACTAATACAGGTCTACTGAATACATGTCTACTGAATACAGGTCTACTGAACACAGGTCTGCTGAACACAGGTCTACTGAATACAGGTCTACTGAATACATGTCTGCTGAATACAGGTCTACTGAATACAAGTGTACTGAACACAGGTCTACGGAATACAGGTCTACTGAACACAGGTCTACTGAACACAGGTCTACTGAATACAGGTCTACTGAACACAGGTCTACTGAATACAGGTCTACTGAACACAGGTCTACTGAATACAGGTCTACTGAACACAGGTCTACTGAATACAGATCTACTGAATACAGGTCTACTGAACACAGGTCTACTGAACACAGGTCTACTGAACACAGGTCTACTGAACACAGGTCTACTGAACACAGGTCTACTGAACACAGGTCTACTGAATACAGGTCTACTGAACACAGGTCTACTAAACACAGGTCTACTGAATACAGGTCTACTTAAATGAAAATTATATCGGAATATGCGTATCCAAATATGTCGACATCCTTTTAAACATGTATTCATATGAATGATAACTTGGAAGTAGAACAAATGATAATTTAAAACTTACGAAGTGTCCTATTGGAAGGGGCCGAACTTCCTGCTTCTCGGAAATCCAGCTGTAATTGATGAATTATAGATTTTCATAAAATTATAATAATTAATAATTATAATTATTAAAGAATACTTTATAGGGAATCTTTATTTTTTTTTTTTTTTGTTACAATATAAGAATCATCAATTTTATGTTTTTGTTGTTTTTTGTGTTTTTTTTGCCATTTAATTTGATAGATATAACAGATATTTGTAGCATACGAAAGACATTCCACTTATAAGGAAACCAAATGTATAAAAGAGGTTAAAATCAGCATAACAGTAAATACTTACATGATCATAAGAATAACAATAGCAAGGTATAATAAGTGAAGTAAATGGATACTTCATAAAACATGCATGCATAATATTGCATGAAGTGTTTAACACGTTTTGCATTACAATGTATTTAAAAAGATATTTTTCATACATTCTGATGGAGTAAGACAAGGTGACATAACTCCCTGTAAAAACGTGAGCGACCTTGACACACTTAAATCATCAACAAACGACATGTCAACTAACCTCAGTATATCTACTTTCAGCGAAGGATATATGTACCAGAGAGCATGATATATTAAATTTGTTTCAATGCTTACGCAAGAACATGTAATCGAACCATTGGCATCTGGATTACTAGGCTTACGCCCTACCGATCGAGCTAAAGGAAATATCTCTCTAGTCTATATTGTGGCTAGTATTTACAAGGTTATTATGTATAAAAATTGATCCTGATATAGCGGTATATCAAACTCTAAATTATTAGTATTATAACTATTATCTATAATTTCGTTATTTTCAGAAAAGTTTCACTTGGCATTCTGGCTATCATTATCTTAATTTCGTGGATAGGTGAGGTTAAAAGGAACAGCTCATAAAATATTGACAACTTTGCCAGATGGTGCCAGTAGTGAGCTCATTGCGTAGAAATTGAAAGGGTTTGGTAATATAGCTACACATGAGGCAACATTACAGAAAGTCTATTCCAAAACTCAGCGAGAAGTGAGTCTGAAGTAACCTTTGCTTGTTGACTGCATTACAATTTCCCATGAAAAGTGGTCATATTGAGGAAACTGCCATTCTCTGTTATTACTGTTATTCTCAGATCGATATTCTAAAGAACCACACTAGGCATTGGTATGATGCAGCAGGGACATTCGAGACATTGGTCAGACCAGGTTACTGAATTAGCCGGTAAATTTAAATATCTAGAAACTAAAGTTGATTGCAATTCTTTCGGGAAATATCCAATGTCATTACAAGAAAAAAATATCTGGGAATTAGAAGGAAAGGGATGAAAACCTACAGAAGAAAAAATGAAGGTAAGCGTCCTACAAAAACCAAATCAAAAGATCAACCTCCACTGTTGTTGGGAAGATAGGGGAGGTGATAAAGTGGACCCAGAGAGAGACAGATTAGTAGGTGAGGCTAATGAAGATGAGATAAAAATCTGTGGTACTTCTGTTATGTGTCTAGTGGATACAGGATCAATGGTATTTACATGTAGTAAGAAATTATTTAAGTCACTGACAGGAGATTTACAGCTGAGATCATTGAACGATTTTGAAGTATAAGTATATTCTGCTGATGGTTTAGGCTGAAATAGAATGTCTGATCAAGCACGACATTTTTTTTGTCCCTATGCAGGTAGTATCCGAAAATGCAACAAAGAAGTTCCTGTAATCATAAATTAATATAATCGTTCCCTACCTTGAGGGTGTGACAGAGAAATCTCAACCTGAGTGGGAGATTCTTGAATGTCCAACCCGAGGCTTGCCGAGGGTTTGGACATTCAAGAATATCTCCGGAAGGTTGATATTTCTTTGTTACACCCTCAAGGTAGGGAATGATTATTTTACTCCCACCTCTTTTCTTTATGTGTTTTCCCATTGGCGATCTCCGTCTGTTTGTAAACAAGTACATATGGGCGTATGAATATCATCTGTCAGGCAGTGTACTTCACGCCTCAAATATTTGCATACCAACATCTTTACGCAAGAAAAAGTAGGTCTCAAATAATTCACAACTATTTATTTTATCAGGAACTTTCAGTTATACATTAAAATTGCATTATGCAAACAACATTAAATGTTTTGTCATTATAACAGCAGTATATGTCTCAGTAGCAAGAAACACAATTTTAAACATGTCAAAAAAACCGCGGGAAATATGCACACATTTCCATTCATCCATTTCACGTGGGGTGACGTTCACTCACTCATCACTGTTCGACTCGGAGTAAATCACACGAGGTCGCTTTGAAATCGCCTTTGTGTTGTCATTGTGGCTGTGGAAATGGAAGATTTTTTTTTTTTTTTTTGTATTTATGTGCTAAGTACAACATAATGGCAAAAGACGTTTTTTGCCATTATGTGGTTTTTGCCATTATGTGATGTTTTGCCATTATGTGATTTTTTTGCACTTAAGTAGTGTATGCATTTTGTCCTAAAACGGCCGCCATAATTAACCGGGTTAATTTATTGGACGTCTAACAACAACTTAGGATGAAAGACGTCAGACCCTGCTGATTTGTTGGGATTACGTTTTTTATGGCCTTTTTATGGTGGCTGATTTCTGCCATTTCGTTGTTTCGTTCTGGCGCCCCGACAGAACGATAATCTTCGTCTTTTCGCCCCCGATAATTAGCGTTAACTAAAAGACGCCACAACTCGACGCAAACTAACGAAAACGCGAAGCCGCTATTAAAGGCCGAGTTAATTCGCCCCGCTAATCAACGTCTTTTCGCCCCGCCATCACGCTGTTTATTGTTATGGCGCCCCGATAAACAGCGTCTTTTCGCACCGACAAGACGATAATTATTGTCTTTTCGCCCCGCAGTTTATCGTTATGGCGCCCCGCTAAACATCGTCTTTCCGCCCCGCCCTAACGCTGTTTATCGTTATGGCGCCCGCTAATCATTGTCTTTTCGCCCCGCTAATCATCGTCTTTTCGCCCCGCCATAAGGCTGTTTATCGTTATGACGCCCCGCTAAATATCGTCTTTTCGCCCCGACAAGACGATAATTATCGTTATGGCGCCTTCCGGCTAGTCATGCGCTGAGCAATCTTTCATAGAAGATGGCGGAGCAAAGCAGTTACACCAGCCTTTTGAACGGAGACAATACCACTAGTATCCTTTTTATTTAGCTTTAATAACCTTTTAGGTGGGTTTTAAAATGGTTTGGTACACATTGTACCGCTTATGTTCACATGTGCTGTTTTATATATGTTCGAATATACGGTTAAGTTGCTTTTTCAATTTTATATTTTGAAATCATAATTTATATTCAGTAAAAATGTGTAACATCTTGTTAAATACAATTTCTGATAATTTTCCTTAAACACTGTCAGAACAGGATCCAATTAGAGAATATCATTTTGCTGGCTACACGTACTCCGAGATTATTCTTATTCTTTTCTACCGACATCACGTGTCTATAAGGTTTGTATGTTTGTTTTTCAGACTATTTGGACAACGCTTCAAATATTTGTTTTTTACCACATCATTGATTCCCTCTTGATGAGGATGTTATATCTTTAATGTATTTTGAATGAAAGAGCATTGCATGTTATATATAGTGAGTTTACAAAGCCACGTTTATATTTATGTAATATTAATTATAAGCTGTTATTTCAGCTGTAGACAACGACATCGGATACTCAGATCACTAGGTCTTCGTCGTCAGCATGCGGTAACGGATGACGTCGCTCAAGCTATACAGGTAAGTGTATCCTCCTTATTTGGTAAAATACATACCTGGTGAAAAGTATCATTTTATTCAGCTCAAATACTCACTTCGGATAAGTTATTCAAGTATGATTTATAATGAAGCCCTGATAAGTCGGGGCGCCAGAACGAAACAACGAAATGGCAGAAATCAGCCACCATACCTTTTTAATTTTATTCTTTGTTGATGTCAGGAATTGAATTTCTCTTCCGTCTTGCAGTGAAGATATTTTTTTCCATTTTTTGTTGTTTGATTCGAATGGATCTGAGATGCCTTCTTCACGGGTATTTTGTCTTCTATTAGTATTGTAATGGTTTCAAGAAAGACATTCCAAGACTTGTCCGGTGACTTGTCTTCAAATATTCTAGGCCAGTTTATTTTGTCTAATTTTTCACGTAAAGAATCGTATTGCCCATTGAAGTAGTTTTTTCACGATGTGTTGTTGGTGTTCGGCGTGCAATGATAAAGTTAAAACTAATTACAATGTGGTTGCTCTTCCCAATTCCTGGTAGGTAATTAATATCTTCGACCATTCCTTCCTCGTTTGTAAAAATGAGATCTAATAAGGACGGTTGTTGATTTTGTCTATATCTCGTAGGTTGTAGTACGTTTTGATATAGGGAGGTATCCTAATACATTCAAGAAATCCGGTTGATATGTGTACCTCTGATGTGATAGTTATTCGATTTGACCAATTTATTTCGGGCAAGTTGAAATCTCCCGCTACCAAGACATGAATCGCTTTAATTGAGGAGAATTCTGACATGAAGTTTAGTAATTTTTGAGGGTTGTCGATATTAAGGATCAACATGTTTTCTCCGTTTTCAAATTTTAGGTCACAAACGATATATTCTTCAAAGGATGATTTGAGTTGAATTTCGTCAATGGTTATGTCTAAGTTTTCCGAAATGTAAATAGCAACGCCTCGCCCCTTATCCTTTCCTAGGAAGGTCCTGTATCCCACCATGTCGTAGAACGCACTGTTAATGGAGAGAGTCTTGAATTTCTGGTGTATTTCAGTTAAAATTAGTATAACAGGTGTCTTTTCCTGCATCAGTACTTTAAATTCTTCTTACTTTACAGTGGCCAGAGTATCGACATTTGAATAAAGTACGAGGAGGTTCTTTTGTACATGGCTGTCGTTCCGGTTGAAACTTGTATCCTCTTGATTGTTGTTGATTGACACATTTGGGTTGGAGTTTTTAAACAGTTGAGACTGTGGGATACCTCCAAAAACAGTTTGGTCAGGGTCTCCGTCTGTAATGAATGTATCCATGTAATAATCAGCGGAGGCATTGATGTTAAGATGATGGATTGAAGCGTTACCTCGTATAGATGATTTTTAGCGGCCGTGTTTTCGTCACGTCAATTTTACCTAGGCGGAAATGTGCTGTAATTTGGAGGTAATCTACACCTAGACTGGAAGGTCAGGTTCATCTAGTCTTTTCTTGTGATTGCCTCCACCTGATTTTTCTGGCACGTTGAATAGAATGGTGCTTGTGTTTCTTCTTTTCCTGTTATCTAGTTCCCTAACTCGATTATCGATTTCTTTTGTTAGGTCGGTTTTGACTTCTTGGACAACTGTTACACGCATGTCCTTGATTGCCCCTCCAGTGTGGAGATTTTTTCTTCATGAGTGTGTTGAAACTTGCTAACTTGATCTTCGAGTTTCCCTAGTCTGTGGTCGTTAGACACTTTGACCTCGTTAAGTGTTCTACTTATGTTTTCAAGGATTGGCTGCGTGTTCTTACAGCTTTTATAAGACCAGATGAATCCCTCTGGTCTACCACTTTCTATTAAGTTGAACACTTATGACTTTAGTTTTGAACATTCAGCACAAAATAGCAAGCCACACCCATCACATGTTATGAATAGTACTCCACGTTTTATGTTCGTGTCACACGTGGCACAGATGTCATCTCCCGAAGATCTGTGTCTTTTCGGTACTCTATTTTCCATTATTGCTCAAAAGCACGTTTACCATGCAAAATTGAGTATATCGGATTTCGGTAATGTAGTGAATTGTATTAACCAGTATGTTGGTACCCCAGTAAATAATTTAAATAAGACTAGATATTGTTAATAGTGTACATGTATTTTCACAAGTCTTCAAATAGTCAGAATGGTTGACGCTCTATTACGATTACCATACACAGTAGTATACCAGTTCTTTACTGGTAGTATGATGATAACACAGTTTGGTTGGTTTCAACTTCACATATATCATGTTACAATTTGTGTAGCAAATTTACATCAGTACTGCTGGTCTTGTATGTTTGGTCGTGGGTGTCCAGTCCGGTATAGTAACTAACATTGGTATGTAATATTTACAGGTTTATAAAGCGCACCTATTGGGATAGGATAGGCCAGCACGGTTACCATGCCAGGAATCGTTATAATAACTATTGTCGTAGTATAACTAACATATCATATGGTGGTATAGATGGTAGTATTGATGGATGTGTATATTTGGTTGACTACCAGCACGACTTCCATGCCAGTTTGTATTTATACAACATTTTGTTATAGATCAGTATTGGTTTGGTTTGGTTTATTTTGTTTAACGTCGTTTAATGTCTCACCGACGAGAGTATATGCAAATAACTCCTCTTGTCTATCTTCTGGATGAGTTATGCAGAAATTGTGTTTAATTAAATAATAATAATTTCCTTTTTTCCCATTTTGTTTCCATTGCTAAGTTAATCAAATCTACTGAGTCAACCCCTAGTGTCCTTTACTTTAATGATATAGCACTACACAGTATACCTGAATTATCCATTTTGTAGATAATTACACTAGTCCACATTTGTTGAATGTTTGGGAAATTAAATGTTCTTATATCACTTGTTTAATACCTTCGGGATGGAATTGGCTTAGGGCAGTTTTGATACTTGTTTCGAATATGTTTTCTTTTCTTTTTCTGTCTCTTTTTTATGATATAACCATCAATATGAGGGAACTGCTTTCAATTGGATTAAGAAATTATCATATTATTTGCAAGAGTTGGTGTAACCCTACTTCAAAAATAATAATCTATTTGCTGAAATAGGCTTTTGATCCTCATCAGTGGATGGCCAGTGTGTTATGCATATGGACTGTGTGGCCTGTATCTGTTGGGGGATAAATTCAATATCATCAAATATTTATGATTAACAGTACATTTATTTGAATATTAATATATTAAATTGCTTTTTATTATTCACTGATAACAAAATAATCCAGTATTCAAAATTTAGCACCCTTAGCCAAAAGGGTTACTCTCTTCAACAACATTGAATAAGTCTAACAACATCATGGAGTTACTTCCCCTTAAGTGAATTTGTCTTATCAATGTGTACATATACATTATACTTGTCTGTATTTCTTATCACCTGTTGTTTCTAGAAGAGAAGAGTAAGATATGCTATGCCTGATGTCTAATCCTATTGACGTTCTTTCTATGTCAATACAATTGATTGAAATTGAATATTGCGCAGTTAGAAATAAAGTAAAGAAATTAACAGGAAAATTAAGAAAGAATTTCATCAATAAACTATTGGCAGACGCAAAGTGGAGCACAAAAGCAAATTGGAGATATATCCGATCGAAGTCAAAAACAAAAGCTGATATCGGATACAGCTACAGCTAAAAGAAAATGTGTACCAGCGTAAAAAAAAAAACACTTACTAAAAGTGACTTGGCATTTTAACAGTGACATTGACAGTTGACCCAGTGATAATTATCTCTGGTCAGCTGAACCAAGACTGAGTTTTGTTAAAAAATAACCTAAAATCATTCATTAAAACCTGGAGTAGAATGTCATTAACTATAATTGTTAGATATCATATATAATTAAATCACTGATGGTATCACAGTCCAATCACCTTTTTATTTCACTCTACAATCCAAGTAAAACAAATTCTGAAGAAGTTGAATTCTAGTCTTCTATCATTTTATTTGATTTTTAATTAAATTAGAAGATTGTTCGAAACTATTTAAAGATTTGTTAATTATTCACCTAAAAATAGGATTGATAGTGAAATTACCATTAGCATTAAGCAATATATATACAGAATGAGATGTTTTCACAATTCAATAAATGTAATTCCTTTAATCAACACAAATAAAGGACACTTATATGGTAAGGTGACTGTTAAGGACATGTTTTAAGTAGAATGGCATCAATGGACAAAAGGAGGAAAAGTACAGATTAGATCCAAGCTATTTTTGGAATTGAAATATTTCATGATATCCTAGTTGAATCTCTAAGATAACCTCACCATCTTCAAATTAAATGGTTCAACTGACAACTCACAACAGTCATAATAAATTGTCAACAGATTTACATTTCAAACTTGACAGAAACATATAAGTGCCATGAACAAATCAAACATAAAAACGGCCAGGGAAAAACTGAGAAATAACAGTACACCATAAAAATTGTAATCAACTCAGATAAAATATACCATTAGATGGTAAAACACCACAGAAATTATACACAGGTGCATGGGTTTGGGAACCTTTCTGCAATTTTTTTTAAAACATTCACTTCACTAATAGGTATTTTTTTTTATAAAGTTATATATAGGTTTCAGAATCAAGGTAATAATGTTATATTTAAATACATATATAAAATGTATTTCAAATAAACAAAGTCCACTGAAAAGTGTTTGATGACTCAATGATGTAATGTCTATGTTTAGGAGTATATTTTTATTCTTAAAAATATCACACTCATGACACTTAATTATAAAACATCTACCAGTCAAATTAGTCCATTATTAATGTGTATTCTGTGGGTGTAAAATTTGGATGAGTCAACTAATATTTCTGACATTTGGTAGACAATTTGACTTTTTGGGGATCATTTTGTTTATGTATACGTTTATTATGCGTCGCTGTCGTTATCTGATAAAAACAATAACATGGCTGTACATGTACCGGTACTGTACACACATGCATTACATGTAGTAGATGCTTTAGTTCTGTTAATCTTCTCAAATACAGTTGGATCACAAACATAAAACAAAACTTAAATGAAAAACATGTCAATAACATTTATATAACTCTTACTCTTCACATATACAGCGAAATACTTCAAAACCGTATGGAATTGACTGGGTGTAGCCATGGTGTTTACCCTATCGACAACTATAGTTCGCGGTAATTCGGTCATCGTCCGGCGAATCACCTGGACCCATCATTTTATGTGTATTCATACACTTACCTCCGAGCCTACGTTCACAGACGGAGGCGAGGCATTCCGATTGGGTGGCGAGGTGTTCCGATTGGGACAATACCCGATGAGTTCAGGATGGTACATTACTCGATTGTCACGCACGAGCGGAGGTCGATAACCAAATACTAACCTTTTTAAGTGCTTCAAACAGACCAGTAAAACAGGTTAGTATTTCGATACCAACCTGTGCTCGTGCGTTGTATGGGGTAATACGTCCAAAACTAACTATTATCAAACAAAGGATCCATGCGGTAAGTCCGTATACAAGCTTGGCCAGGTGTAGGCTACACCGCATTCTAGTCACGCACGACAGAACATTACCTTCGGGACGAGCTGACATAAACACTTTCGCTTAGAGAAGTCAGCTCGTCACGTACATTCACAACAATTCTGAAGTGAAAATTATCTCGAAATATGCATATGAAAATATGCCGATATCTTTTAAACATGTATTTACATGAACGATAGCTTGAAAATAGGAAACTGATAATGTAATACTTACAGGCAGTTCCTCCTAGCATTCTAGGCTGCACCGCCGGTATCGAATGGACTGTATCTGTAATTGATCATTTATAGATAAATGACATGACGAGTTTGTAGGAAATCTCATTATTTATATTTAACCATTATCAGGTTTTTGTATCTTAAAGGGAAATCTTCCATCTAATTTGATAAAATAAACAGCCATTTGTAGCATATAAAAGGCATTGTATATATCAGAAAACCAGATGTATAGAAGAGGGTAAAATCAGCAAACCAATAAATACTTAGATGATCATCAATCATAAGAATAACAGCAGTGCGATATAAAAGGTAATATAGTAACATGGATAATTCATTATGCATTCAAACATACTATAACATAAGATACGTAACACATATTTTGCATTTCAATTTATCTAAAAATGATACTTTTAACAAATTCTGATTGACGGAAAGAAGGTCACATAACTCCCCGTAAAAAAATCACGTTGCTAGTGTGAACGACACGTCACAACACATCTCAACTAAACTAGGTATATCTAGATTGACTCTGCTTTCAGCAGAGGATATATGTAACAGAGAGCACGATACATTAAATGTATTTGAATGCCTCCGCAAGGGATCGAGACAAGGACGTCTGGATTACTAATCTTATGTTAAAAAGAAGATTTTGAATTCCAAAGTATTATTATCATTAAAGACAATCATTATATTTTCAGGAATGTTTCACTTGGCATTCTAGGATTTTCTTATTCATTGGGGACTTAAGAATATTTTATAATATTTTGGAGATGCATAATTAATTTAAATAACTGTCAATTTTTCAACATCCGGATTTCCATTTTCCGGCTCCTTCATTTAGTCTTTCCCGAGGCGATGACTTGAATTGTTTATTTTCAAAAAATATTATTAGGTACTTTCAGGTAAAATGAACAAATGTCATTTTAAATATGACCACACACAATGTTCAAGAATACTATAATTTCTCCATTCTCTACAAGCAATGACCATTTCTGGTCCATCCATTTGATAATTATTTATTAAGTATTTCCAGGTAAAATAAATCAAAAATATTTTGGAATACAAACAACAGGTCAATTCTCTTGTAATAATATCGATTTCAGGTCCATCATCAGCCATTTCAGTAATTCAACTGTAACGTCAACCCGGTCGAGAATCTCAAATGATTGTAAATTATTTCAAAGTAGTTTTTGGTCAAATAAGCCCCTACATACGATACATTTTTTGACATCGAAAAACATACAATTGGGTCCATTCTCACAAAATAGTTGTATTTGAATGAATTATATGTGTATTTGTGTATTATTTGATAAGATTTGAGTTTATTTGAGTAAACAGTCAAGCCGCTCATGGGTGAATGAGGTCCATTTAATTTTGATCTGTCTTCGCTAATGTGAAGCGACCATCTTCATTCAAACTTGTTCAGCTGCTACATGTATCTACACACACAGTTACGATCTTTGTAATCTAGGAAAGTGTTCGCAATCAAGCTTGGACAACGGTCAAGATTCCAATCTTAATTCATTTTTGTTTTCAATTACTTTGTCTTTATTACTGTTCAATATAATATAATATAGTCACAGGGCTGCCAATATTCACAAAAACAGTGTTCTTGTATCTAGAAACCGGTTGGTTACCCCTTTCGAAGAGAAGAGATGCTCGAAAAACTGTCCTTATTCTATTCCATAGTCAATAATATGGCACCTAGTTTTCTTATCGAACTACTGCCAATGTATATTGGCAACATTTCTCCTTATAATTTGCGAAATGCAGATTTATTGAGGGAACAACACTTTCGTCTACAGCTATTAAAAATACTCTTTCTTTCCCCTCTACTTCAAAACTTTGGACTGACTTATATAACATTATCAGAAACTCGCCTACTTCAAGTTCCTTTTAATCTAATCTAAAAAAATTATGATAGTAAAAAGTATATTTGAAAAGCATTTTATCAGTTATGGTCCTCGAAAACTACACAACAGAATAAGAAATCGAGAAAGTGCAATAAGCTATGATCTTTATAGAGCCAATCTCGTTGATTCATCTGCTTGTCAATGTGGACATCCCTGTGAAGATTCCCATCATTTTCTTCCTTAAATGTCCCCTGTACAACAACTTAAGAGGAACTCTTATTGCTGATTTAACCTGGTAAGGTCCTGTTAATGTAGATGTACTTTGCAATGGTGACACGAATATCTCCTCAACTGACAATAAAAAAATCGCCAAAGTTGTGCAAAACTTCTTGCGAAGGTCGGGGATATTCGACTGATTATCACTTCCTATCCCCATCTCCCCTTCTTTTCATGCCATTTTCCTATAATCAATGTAAAACAACTTAATCCAAAATGCTCCTTTTATCAATATAATATATTTCCGTATCACTACCGTAGCATTACCCTACCATTTCCGTAGCACTTCCGTAGCATTACCGTACCATTTCCGTAGCATTACCGTAGCATTTGCGTTTACCTATTTTCGTCTCATAACCGTTCAGTAGAAAATTTTGCGGAGTGTATTTTTTATCGAAACGAAATTTAGTTAAATGTACTTACCGAACGTCACTAAAGCATAGTAGCGACAGCAAATAATTTAATAAGGAGGTGAGAATTAAATATATATGGTTATACATCTTTCTGTATCTTTGTTTAGAAAAAATAACACTCTCACAAAAAACAAGTCAAGTCACATGGTCCATCGATCTTAGTGTGATAAAAAAAATGGCGGATCCTAGTATAGTAGTCGACGCATTACGATGGAAACGAAGATGAAGATCGTGTCAAATAAACAATATTTCCTTTACTGTGCTATAGTCAAACCTTTAAAACAGTTCCATGTAAAATGCACTGGTCAGGCTACATGTATAGGGTACAAATGGTCCAGACAGTATCACACAGGTAACCTAGGGTAGTTAGACTTAATTGTCAGCGATGATACAAACAACACAGCATGTTGTACACTGGTCAACTAAAGGTACGGTATTCTGTGGACCAAGTGATACTAGGTGTGAAAGGTAGAACAATAAGAGATAATTATGACCTACAGGTAAGGCTATAAAACTTGGCTTCCAACATTAATGAGAATGTCATCGTCATCTACGGAGTTATTCATTATTTATTTCAGTTTTAAAACCCAAAGGTCTAATCACAAAATTGATAACACATGATAAAATCAGAGACCGTATAAATGTGATATATATTTCTCTCGGTAAAACTACGACAGGAAATTCAAATCTATATCTTCGGATCATATGTGATATATATGTATGTATCTGATAAAGTATAACAAGAGTAAATTAATTACAAAGTAAGAGCAAATACGGTATATAAAGTGCATACACATGTGAAATAGAACTGATGTCCTAAATAGAAATCATCTAGATAATCAAGTTAGTCTTGTTATGAACAGTAAAAAAGAGACTTAATTCTGAAAACAAATCTTCGTCCGACATAAATCTCTCAAGTGAGACGTTAAAAAACTGTCAGGAATATGACAAACGTAGTTTTAATCAATTAGGACTCTTTTAAGAACATTACAATTTCTTACAATAATCCAGAATTTACAGGGATAAAGCAGGGTTGAGCTACTCGACCTAGTAAAAAAAAGATGTGGAACTAAAAAGTTAAATTATCCTGTACAAGTTCGATCAAGCAGGCTATGTAAAGATTTGAATAAAAATATATGTATTAATGCCTACATACCAGACTAGGTAAGTTGAATTGTGTACAAAACATGTAATATAGACTATGATCGTTTAATTTTGATTTAAAACACGTAAAAGATGTAAAAGAGAGGGTGAATCATTTGAATCGCGTAGTTTAAGGACTGATATTATACAGATATTTTTTGTATCATCACACTAACATCATCGTCAAAGTTGGAATAGCAAAAACTTTTCTTCGTGGCAACGTTGCTTTACTTCATTAAGAAACACATCCGCTGCTAGTTTGATAGAATTTTATAATTATTGGTATGAACAAAAAATATTTGCTTTGGTGTTTTTTCTAAAATTGTTATTTTGTAAAAAAAATAAAAAAAAAAATAAAAAAAATAAAATAAAATAACACACACACCCTCACACATATACACAGATTTAAATAACAGTCATACAAGACACTTGTTAATACTTCTATTATAAAAAGCATACATTTGTAATTTAAAGATGGTGATGGTTTCATGATATATGTAAACTTAATAAATTTCGATTTTGACTGTGAATATCTAAGATTTGTTATAAGTAGCCTCTATAAATTCATTTGAATCATTATTATATAAGTCATATTCAACTTGACATTTTCATATTTTCTTTCATGAAAGTAAGAACAGGCTACTGTTATAGTTTAAACTCACTCAGGTGTAAAATTTGACATGTTGGCCAGGTAATACAGGTAAATTTCTGTATGTTGGCTAAGTGAGAATAAGCCATAATTGGACCCCGGGGGGTTAATTGGGGACAGGTCACCTGGCCAGGTATACCACGTGCCAGACTTAAAAGAGCTAGACTGATCGGCATCTTACAGGTAAAGTGTGATAGGATGCATGTTTTTCATACCCTAAGAAATTTGTTCATATGTAATTGGAAAAATGACGTTTTCAATTCTCCGAAAGGGACCAATTACAGAATTTATAAACATGATTTAAGTTTAGAAAAATATCTACTTGACCTCCCTCCTAAGCTAGCTAATTCCTATTGTAAATTTCGAACTTGTAACATTAAATTACCAATCGAATACGGAAGATGGAATAACATCCCAAGAGAAAATAGAATCTGTAGTCTGTGTAACCTGAATGAAATAGGAGACGAATTCCATTATCTATTTAATTGTAGCGATCATCAAATAGCATTAAACAGAAAAAATATATATCTAGATACTATTATGAAAGACCAAGTACATTCAAATTTAATACACTTTTTAATTTTGTAGTAGACGATGAATTGAAATCACTTGTGAAATTAATTAAAGAAATAAGTATACGACTCAACAATATTTAAGATAATCTCTTGCTTAACAAATGTATCGATGTATTATATCATATGTCCTGTACAAATTGTGTATGTATATAATTCTCTACATTTATATGTTTATGAGAATAAAATATTGTCATTGTCATTGTCATTGTCAAGGCTGTGGGGTTGCATATTGCGTCCAGTTGGCCATTGGCAACAGGCCTTTCATAGATGTTTGGCTTCAATATAATGTACATGTGGTCTGGACATGTACATGTCTCAAGATCTGTCGACAGAACATACAATGTATAATATCATATAGATGACTTGTACTGTAAAAACCCTTTCAAGTTGAGAATAACAATGTAAAAGAAACTTTAGTGAATTAACATTAAATTTAAATTTAAAATATTAATATTTTGTCTGACAAAATATTTACATGAAGTATATGTACACCTGAGTCAGCCATTATTAGGCCTCTGACACAAACTGATGTATTGTAATAGAAGCATGTAAATGATTAAAATGATCGCAAACAGCATCAAAATTAATTTCAAAAGTAGATTCTTCACTCTACACTGTTGAAGTCTTTATATATTGAATCAAAGTATTACCGGGTTATGTCCTTTTTGATAATAAGTTTAAAAAAAAAAACTATTGTGCACTAATTATACGTTTACTTCAGTACCTTAAATCTCGTGCACTCCTCACTTCTCCTAGGGTGCAAAGGTTAACTGATTGTCACTCAACTGTAGTTGTAGTCCATTAATAAATATTTTCAGAGTGTTATCCATTATCACGTAAACATACAGAGTCTGCTCCATTGCAGACGTGTGATATCAGAGACATATATATGTCTCTGGTGATATACACGTATCTGATTGCACATGTACATTGTATAGTCTTAAGTATATAATTATTGATGTTTTGTTTTTAGTTTTTATCCCTCCCCATGCAGCCAGAATTTCCTCTGATTGTTATATATAGACTTGCCAGGCATGCACATGTACTTGACTTAATTGTCCCCCTTACTTGTTGCCATGGGTACTAATCCCCCCTCCCAACCACCATCAACTTCACCTGATGGCCATGGATATACACTTGATTAGGAGTCACCGGGCTCAGGTGTGTAAGTCATAACCACGCCTGGTCAGTTTCTACTTTTTACAATTAGCCCTAGGCGGGTCTATTCATAGCCTAGTCAATCTGTGTTCAGAATTCTTGATCTGTTTACCTGTACCGAAATCAACACTTTGATACAAGTTTTACAATTCAATTAGTTTATTACTTAAACCTTAGGGTTTATCAGTACAAATGCGGTGAATAAATGCAGTGAAAATATAGATAAATACATAAAAACAAAACGATAAAGTTCGGACACACAGAGACAACACATACGCGACCGCAGCGCTAGTGTAGAGCGTGATTTTATTTTAAAATTAAATACTATCGTCTTTTGTTGCCGAGAATAATAAATTATGACCTTAATATTTCCAGTTTCTAAAAGTTGTACAAATTCTCGCAGACTGAGGTTTTCTATAGTAGTACAGTTTGATAAAACGTTCTTCCACTTCCCGATACAACATTCACTCCATCAGACACCTTTCACTGTCGTTTCTACGAGTTCGCTTCGTCTAGGATCCGCTTTTTATAAGAACCAGATAATTTATTCAGAAACGGTCGATTATTTGTGAGCGTAAACCGTAGCATTTCCGTAGCATTACCGTAGCACTTTCGTAGCATTACCGTACCATTTCCGTACCATTTCCGTAGCATTACCGTACCATTTCCGTACCATTTCCGTACCAATTCCGTAGCATTACCGTACCATTTCCGTAGCACTTCCGTAGCATTACCGTAGCATTTCCGTAGCATTTCCGTAGCGTTTGCGTTTAAGACGGAACAGCGAAAGTACACGGGTCTGTAGTTAAATAATGAATTAAGTAATGAAGGCGATTTTATTATTTGTTTTTCTTGTCGGCTTTTTTGGGTAATTAGTGAGACCCGCTGCGGTGTATTGGGTTGGCCTTTCAACCAGTTGAAGCTACAGGGGTTGGCGCGGACCTTGAAAAAAAATATATTGCCCTCTCCCGTGTATGACCCATGACGTAGGTCCGCGCCTACCCCATTGCTGAAGCAACTCGATGTTGGCTGCGTGGTTTTCCGACAAAAATGACAGAGATACACCCACACATTGTTTTCGATCTTTACTCCTTACAGCAGGTTATATAGCTTGAGTTTGTTAGTGTTTTTGTATGTGTAACAGTCTTTATACTGCTAACATAATGCGAAAAGCCGTCAAACTGATCTGCCGCCATTTTTTTAACATCAATAAAGCTTAACCTTTGTGGTTTTAGTGCAAGAGTTCCAGAATTGATGGGACAATCCATTTCCAAGAAAGGGACAAGATTTTTTTTAATTATGTGCTAAGAATAGCTTGCTGTTGTTATTGATGTTTTCAGCTATTTTTTTCGTGCTGATAATAAGAATTCCGAATCTTGTTGTTTGCGACGTTCCTTCCTAGTTTGTAGGAATTGTTATTCTCTTTTGTCTTGCAGTGAAGATATTTTTTCCATTTTTGTTGTTTTATTCGAATGGACTTTTGGGCCTCTGTATTTAGATGAGAGTTCCATCTGGATTTGTTCGGAGATGTCTTCTTCACGGGTATTTTGTCTTTTTATTATTCACTGATAACAAAATAATCCAGTATTCAAAATTAAGCACCCTTAGCCAAAAGGGTTACTCTCTTCAACAACATTGAATAAGTCTAACAACATCATGGAGTTACTTCCCCTTAAGTGAATTTGTCTTATCAATGTGTACATATACATTATACTTGTCTGTATTTCTTATCACCTGTTGTTTCTAGAAGAGAAGAGTAAGATATGCTATGCCTGATGTCTAATCCTATTGACGTTCTTTCTATGTCAATACAATTGATTGAAATTGAATATTGCGCAGTTAGAAATAAAGTAAAGAAATTAACAGGAAAATTAAGAATGAATTTCATCAATAAACTATTGGCAGACGCAAAGTGGAGCACAAAAGCAAATTTGAGATATATCCGATCGAAGTCAAAAACAAAAGCTGATATCGGATACAGCTACAGCTAAAAGAAAATGTGTACCAGCGTAAAAAAACACTTACTAAAAGTGACTTGGCATTTTAACAGTGACATTGACAGTTGACCCAGTGATAATTATCTCTGGTCAGCTGAACCAAGACTGAGTTTTGTTTAAAAAAATAACCTAAAATCATTCATTAAAACCTGGAGTAGAATGTCATTAACTATTATTGTTAGATATCATATATAATTAAATCACTGATGGTATCACAGTCCAATCACCTTTTTATTTCACTCTACAATCCAAGTGAAACAAATTCTGAAGAAGTTGAATTCTAGTCTTCTATCATATTATTTGATTTTTAATTAAATTAGAAGATTGTTCGAAACTATTTAAAGATTTGTTAATTATTCACCTAAAAATAGGATTGATAGTGAAATTACCATTAGCATTAAGCAATATATATACAGAATGAGATGTTTTCACAATTCAATAAATGTAATTCCTTTAATCAACACAAATAAAGGACACTTATATGGTAAGGTGACTGTTAAGGACATGTTTTAAGTAGAATGGCATCAATGGACAAAAGGAGGAAAAGTACAGATTAGATCCAAGCTATTTTTGGAATTGAAATATTTCATGATATCCTAGTTGAATCTCTAAGATAACCTAACAATCTTCAAATTAAATGGTTCAACTGACAACTCACAACAGTCATAATAAATTGTCAACAGATTTACATTTCAAACTTGACAGAAACATATAAGTGCCCTGAACAAATCAAACATAAAAACTGCCAGGGAAAAACTGAGAACTAACAGTACACCATAAAAATTGTAATCAACTCAGATAAAATATACCATTAGATGGTAAAACACCACAGAAATTATACACAGGTGCATGGGTTTGGGAACCTTTCTGCAATTTTTTTTAAAACATTCACTTCACTAATAGGTATTTTTTTTATAAAGTTATATATAGGTTTCAGAATCAAGGTAATAATGTTATATTTAAATACATATATAAAATGTATTTCAAATAAACAAAGTCCACTGAAAAGTGTTTGATGACTCAATGATGTAATGTCTATGTTTAGGAGTATATTTTTATTCTTAAAAATATCATACTCATGACACTTAATTATAAAACATCTACCAGTCAAATTGGTCCATTATTAATGTGTATTCTGTGGGTGTAAAATTTGGATGAGTCAACTAATATTTCTGACATTTGGTAGACAATTTGACTTTTTGGGGATCATTTTGTTTATGTATACGTTTATTATGCGTCGCTGTCGATAACTGATAAAAACAATAACATGGGTGTACATGTACCGGTACTGTACACACATGCATTACATGTAGTAGATGCTCTAGTTCTGTTAATCTTTTCAAATACCGTTGGATCACAAACATAAAACAAAACTTAAATGAAAAACATGTCAATAACATTTATATAACTCTTACTCTTCACATATACAGCGAAATACTTCAAAACCGTATGGAATTGACTGGGTGCAGCCATGGTGTTTACCCTATCGACAACTATAGTTCGCGGTAATTCGGTCATCGTCCGGCGAATCACCTGGACCCATCATTTTATGTGTATTCATACACTTACCTCCGAGCCCACGTTCGCAGACGGAGGCGAGGCATTCCGATTGGGTGGCGAGGTGTTCCGATTGGGACAATACCCGATGAGTTCAGGATGGTACATTACCCGATTGTCACGCACGAGCGGAGGTCGATAACCAAATACTAACCTTTTTAAGTGCTTCAAACAGACCAGTAAAACAGGTTAGTATTTCGATACCAACCTGTGCTCGTACGTTGTATGGGGTAATAGGTCCATAACTAACTATTATCAAACAAAGGATCCATGCGGTAAGTCCGTATACAAGCTTGGCCAGGTGTAGGCTACACCGCATTCTAGTCACGCACGACAGAACATTACCTTCGGGACGAGCTGACATAAACACTTTCGCTTAGAGAAGTCAGCTCGTCACGTACATTCACAACAATTCTGAAGTGAAAATTATCTCGAAATATGCATGTGAAAATATGCCGATATCTTTTAAACATGTATTTACATGAACGATAGCTTGAAAATAGGAAACTGATAATGTAATACTTACAGGCAGTTCCTCCTAGCATTCTAGGCTGCACCGCCGGCATCGATGGGACTGTATCTGTAATTGATCATTTATAGATAAATGACATGACGAGTTTGTAGGAAATCTCATTATTTATATTTAACCATTATCAGGTTTTTGTATCTTAAAGGGAAATCTTCCATCTAATTTGATAAAATAAACAGCTATTTGTAGCATATAAAAGGCATTGTATATATCAGAAAACCAGATGTACCGAAGAGGGTAAAATCAGCAAACCAATAAATACTTAGATGATCATAAAACATAAGAATAACATCAGTGCGATATAAAAGGTAATATAGTAACATGGATAATTCATTATGCATTCAAACATACTATAACATAAGATACGTAACACATATTTTGCATTTCAATTTATCTAAAAATGATACTTTTAACAAATTCTGATTGACGGAAAGAAGGTCACATAACTCCCCGTAAAAAATCACGTTGCTAGTGTGAACGACACGTCACAACACATCTCAACTAAACTAGGTATATCTAGATTGACTCTGCTTTCAGCAGAGGATATATGTAACAGAGAGCACGATACATTAAATGTATTTCAATGCCTCCGCAAGGGATCGAGCCAAGCACGTCTGGATTACTAATCTTATGTTAAACAGAAGATCTGAATTCCAAAGTATTATTATCATTAAAGACAATCAGTATATTTTCAGGAATGTTTCACTTGGCATTCTAGGATTTTCTTATTCATTGGGGACTTAAGAATATTTTATAATATTTTGGAGATGCATAATTAATTTAAATAGCTGTCAACTTTTCAACATCCGGATTTCCATTTTCCGGCTCCTTCATTTAGTCTTTCCCGAGGCGATGACTTGAATTGTTTATTTTCAAAAATTATTATTAGGTACTTTCAGGTAAAATGAACAAATGTCATTTTAAATATGACCACACACAATGTTCAAGAATACTATAATTTCTCCATTCTCTACAAGCAATGACCATTTCGGGTCCATCCATTTGATAATTATTTATTAAGTATTTCCAGGTAAAATAAATCAAAAATATTTTGAAATACAAACAACAGGTCAATTCTCTTGTAATAATATCGATTTCAGGTCCATCATCAGCCATTTCAGTAATTCAACTGTAACGTCAACCCGGTCGAGAATCTCAAAATGATTGTAAATTAATTCAAAGTAGTTTTTGGTCAAATAAGCCCCTACATACGATACAGTATATGATATCGAAAAACATACAATTGGGTCCATTCTCACAAAATAGTTGTATTTGAATGAATTATATGTGTATTTGTGTATTATTTGATAAGATTTGAGTTTATTTGAGTAAAAAGTCAAGCCGCTCATGGGTGAATGAGGTCCATTTAATTTTGATCTGTCTTCGCTAACGTGAAGCGACAATCTTCATTCAAACTTGTTCAGCTGCTACATGTATCTACACACAACAGTTACGATCTTTGTAATCTAGGAAGTGTTCGCAATCAAGCTTGGACAACGGTCAAGATTCCAATCTTATTTCATTTTTGTTTTCAATTACTTTGTCTTTATTACTGTTCAGTATAATATAATATAGTCACAGGGCTGCCAATATTCACAAAAACAGTGTTCTTGTATCTAGAAACCGGTTGGTTACCCCTTTCGAAGAGAAGAGATGCTCGAAAACTGTCCTTATTCTATTCCATAGTCAATAATATGGCACCTAGTTTTCTTATCAAACTACTGCCAATGTATATTGGCAACATTTCTCCTTATAATTTGCGAAATGCAGATTTATTTAGGGAACAACACTTTCGTCTACAACTATTAAAAATACTCTTTCTTTCCCTCTACTTCAAAACTTTGGACTGACTTATATAACATTATCAGAAACTCGCCTACTTCAAGTTCCTTCAAATCTAATCTAAAAAATCTATGATAGTAAAAAGTATATTTGACAAGCATTTTATCAGTTATGGTCCTCGAAAACTACACAACAGAATAAGAAATCGAGCAAGTGCAATAAGCTATGATCTTTATAGAGCCAATCTCGTTGATTCATCTGCTTGTCAATGTGGACATCCCTGTGAAGATTCCCATCATTTTCTTCCTTAAATGTCCCCTGTACAACAACTTAAGAGGAACTCTTATTGCTGATTTAACCTGGTACGGTCCTGTTAATTTAGATGTACTTTGCAATGGTGACACGAATATCTCCTCAACTGACAATATAAAAATCGCCAAAGTCGTGCAAAACTTCTTGCGAAGGTCGGGGATATTCGACTGAATATCACTTCCTATCCCCATCTCCCCTTCTTTTCATGCCATTTTCCTATAATCAATGCAAAACAACTTAATCCAAAATGCTCCATTTATCAATATAATATATTTAAAAAAAATCTAATTGATTAAGTGTATTTGAATTCATTCCGAACATTTATAGGTCCTTCTCGATGCAGTCATTTGGGGGAAGTCGTTTATAAGTTGGTAAAACTTGCTGACTTATCCCTTTGTCATTATTGTATGTCAATAAAATATGTTTAAACTAATATAAGATTTACAGTTTATAGTTCTAAGTTCAGCCCGGTTAGATTATTATCAATTACAAAATCAAAACGATTTTTTTGTTCATCTTCCTCGTTGCGGTAATTCTAACTTCTTATAGGCTCCTGTTCAATGACTATAATTGCATAATATAGTTAAATAATGAATTAAGTAATGAAGGCGATTTTAATATTTGTTTTTCTTGTCGGCTTTTGTCGGTAATTAGTGAGACCCGCTGCGTGCATTGGGTTGGCCTTTCAACCAGTTGAAGCTACAGGGTTTGGCGCGGACCTTGAAAAAAAAAAAAAAAAAAAGGTGTCAGGTAAAATATTGCCCTCTCCCGTGTATGACCCATGACGTAGGTCCGCGCCTACCCCATTGCTGAAGCAACTCGATGTTGGCAGCGTGGTTTTCCGACAGAAATGACAGAGATACACCCACACATTGTTTTCGATCTTTACTCCTTACAGCAGGTTATATAGCTTGAGTTTGTTAGTGTTTTTGTATGTGTAACAGTCTTTATACTGCTAACATAATGCGCAAAGCCGTCTAACTGATCTGCCGCCATTTTTTTTAACATCAATAAAGCTTAACCTTTGTGGTTTTAGTGCAAGAGTTTCAGAATTGATAGGACAATCCATTTCCAAGAAAGGGACAAGATTTTTTTAATTATGTGCTAAGAAATACAACATAATGGCAAAAGACGTTTTTTGCCATTATGTGATTTTTTTGCACTTAAGTAGTGTATGTATTTTGTCCTTAAACGGCCACCCATAATTAACAGGGTTAATTTATTGGACGTCTGATAACAACTTAGGATGAGAGACGTCATGCCCTGGTGATTTGTTGGGATTACGTTTTTTAAGGCCTTTTTATTTTTTTCTTTGTTGATGTCAATATTGGATAATGCAGTCTGGTGTTGTCTCACTGGGAGGTACGGTGACTCATCGTCATCTGGTTTGTTAAATACAGTGCCGAAATAGTTGTTTAGTTCTTCAGCAGTTTCTTGGTGGGAATGGGTGATAGCACCGTCAGTTTTGTTCACGTTAGTTACAGACATACCTGTTGGAGTTTTCTTTTACGTACTTCCAGAATAGCTTGCTGTTGTTATTGATGTTTTCAGCTATTTTTTTCGTGCTGATAATAAGAATTCCTAATCTTGTTGTTTGCGACGTTCCTACCTAGTTTGTAGGAATTGTTATTCTCTTTTGTCTTGCAGTGAAGATATTTTTTCCATTTTTTGTTGTTTTATTCGAATGGACTTTTGGGCCTCTGTATTTAGATGAGAGTTCCATCTGGATTTGTTCGGAGATGTCTTCTTCACGGGTATTTTGTCTTCTATTAGTATTGTAATGGTTTCAAGAAAGAAAATCCAAGACTTGTCCGGTGGCTTGTCTTCAAATATTCTAGGCCAGTTTATTTTGTCTAATTCTTCACGTAAAGAATCGTATTGCCCCTTGAAGTAGTTTTTTCACAATGTGTTGTTGGTGTTTGGCGTGTAATGATAAAGTTAAAACTAATTACAACGTGGTCGGTCTTCCAAATTCCTAGTAGGTAATTAATATCTTCGACCATTCCTTCCTCGTTTGTAAAAATGAGATCTAGTAAGGACGGTTGTTGATTTTGTCTATATCTCGTAGGTTGTAGTACGTTTTGATATAGGAAGGTATCCCTAATACATTAAAGAAATTCGGTTGATATGTGTGTCTCTAATGTGGTTGATAATCAATTTGACCAATTTATTTCCGGCAAGTTGAAATCTCCCGCTACCAAGACATGACTCGCTTTAATTGAGGAGAAATCTGACATGAAGTTCAGTAATTTTTGAGAGTTGTCGTTAGACCCGTTGGGGCTACGGTAGATATTAAGGATCAACATGTTTTCTACGTTTTTAAATTTTAGGTCACAAACGATATATTCTTCAAAGGATGATTTGAGTTGAATTTCGTCAATGGTGATGTCTAAATTTTCCGAAATGTAAATAGCAACGCCTCGCCCCTTATCCTTTCCTAGGAAGGTCCTGTATCCCACCATGTCGTAGAAGGCACTGTTAACGGGGAGAGTCTTGGATTTCTGGTGTATTTCAGTTAAAATTAGTATATCAGTTGTCTTTTCCTGCATCAGTACTTTTAATTCTTCTTACTTTACAGTGGTCAGAGTATCGACATTTGAATAAAATATAAGGAGGTTCTTTTGTAAATTGCTGTCGTTCCGGTTAAAACTTGTATCCTATTGATTGTTGTTGATTGACACATTTGGGTTGGAGTTTTTAAACAGTTGAGACTGTGGGATACCTCCAATATCAGTTTGGTCGGGGTCTCCGTCTATAATGAATGTATCCATGTAATAATCAGCGGAGGCATTGAGGTTAAGATGATGGAGTGAAGCGTTACCTCGTATAGATGATTTTTAGCGACCGTGTTTTCGTCACGTCAATTTTACCTAGGCGGAAATGTGCTGTAATTTGGAGGCCATCTACACCTAGACTGGAAGATACTGCTTTGATGTCCAGTTAATCTAGGTTTTTCTTATGGTTGCCTTCATCTGATTTCTCTGGCACGTTAAATAGAATGATATTTGTATTTCTTCTTTTCCTGTCATCTATGTAACAGGAGAGGAGAAAATGTAGCGGCCAAACCGGGGGTCGAACCCGAGACCTCCGAACACTAGCCGAATACTCTACCAATTGAGCTACCTGGTCACCGATGATCGACCCATTCCAGTCCCGCTAAAAACCTCCTTCCTTTTTTCCAAGTCTTCGCCCTCGAAGACACACGAGACCCTTATACCACCACCGTGGGTATTTTAGTTGGGCGTCAATTTTGTAACAGGAGAGGAGAAAATGTAGCGGCCAAACCGGGGTTCGAACCCGGGACCTCCGAACACTAGCCGGATGCTCTACCAATTGAGCTACCTGGTCAGCGATGATCGACCCAGTCCAGTCCCGCTACATCTAGTTCCATAACTCGATCATCGATTTCTTTTGTTAGGTCGGTTTTGACTTCTTGGACAACTGTTACTCGCATGTCCTTGACTGCCCCTCCAGTGTGGAGATTTTTTCTTCATGAGTGTGTTGAAGCCTGCTAACTTGATCTTCGAGTTTCCCTAGTCTGTGGTCGTTAGACACTTTGACCTCGTTAAGTGTTCTACTTATGTTTTCAAGGATTGGTTGCGTGTTCTTACAGCTTTTATAAGACCAGGTGAATCCCTCTAGTCTACCACTTTCTATTAAGTTGAACACTTATGACTTTAGTTATGAACATTCAGCACAAAATAGCAAGCCACACCCATCACATGTTATGAATAGTACTCCACGTTTTAGGTTCGTGTCACACGTGGCACAGATGTCATCTCCCGAAGATCTGTGTCTTTTTGGTACTGTATTTTCTATTATTGCTCAATACCACGATTACCATGCAAAGTTGAGTATATCGGATTTCGGTAATGTAGTGAATTGTATTAACCAGTATGTTGTTACCCCAGTTAATAATTTACATAAGACTAGATATTGTTAATAGTGTACATGTATTTTCACACAGTCTTCAAAAAGTCAGAATGGTTGACGCTCTAGCACGGTTACCATGCACAGTAGTATACCAGTCCTTTACTGGTAGTATGATGCACGATACGCCAATAACACAGTTTGGTTGGTTTCAACTTCACATATATCATGTTACAATTTGTGTAGCAAATTTACATCAGTACTGCTGGTCTTGTATGTTTGGTCGTGGGTGTCCAGTCCGGTATAGTAACTAACATTGGTATATAATATTTACAGGTTTATAAAGCGCACCTATTGGGATAGGATAGGCCAGCACGGTTACCATGCCAGGAATCGTTATAATAACTATTGTCGTAGTATAACTAACATATCATATGGTGGTATAGATGGTAGTATTGATGGATGTGTATATTTGGTTGACTACCAGCACGGCTTCCATGCCAGTTTGTATTTATACAACATTTTGTTATAGATCATTATTGGTTTGGTTTGGTTTATTTTGTTTAACATCCTATTAACAGCTAAGGTCATTTAAGGACGGCCTCCCGTGAGTGCGACATGCATTCGTGTGGTGAGTGCGTATGTGTGTTTTGGGAGGCTGCGGTATGGTAAGGTAAGTCTCCTTGTGATAGGCCGGAAGTTTTGTCGATTTATAGAGCTACCTTACTGAAATATACTGCCGAAAACACCCAGCAGCACACCCCACCCTGTCACATTATACTGACAACGGGTGAACCAGTCATTCCACTCCAAATATGCTGAGCGCTAAGTAGGAGTAGCAACTACCATTTTCAAATACTCCGGTATATCTTGGCCAGGGGGCAGAACCCAAAGCCTTCCTCACAGGGGCAAACGCTCAACTAAATGCCAAAAGTGAGGCATTGTCAAGGGAGACATTAGGAAGAAGAAAGTTGTTAAGAAAGAAGAGAAAAGATGAGATCCCTAGTTTAGTCGCCTCTTACGATCATGCAATGGGGGCAGCAGGTATAATTCTTACGCCTTACCTGCAGGGCAGGACCATGTAAGAACCTATGTGCTCATATATTACATTTTATCAAAACTCAGTATAGTAACAATACAGCAATATTACTAATAGGTGATATGCTTGTTTATACTGGTTGGTACTAGCTCATATCGTTCGAAGTGACACTTAGAAAGTCCTGTTCAGGTATTTCACAATACCTGAAGCGACCATCTTCATTCAGCTGTTCAGCTGCTACATGCATCTCCACACAACAATTAAGATCTTTGTAATCTAGGAAAGTATTCGCAATCAAGCTTGTAGCACGATCAAGTTTCCAACCTTAAATCATTTTTGTTTTCAATAACTTTGTTACATTACTGTTCAATATATCATTTACAGTTTATAGGTCTAAGTCCAATCCGGTTAGATTATTATCAATTAAAAAATCAAAACGATTTTTTTGTTTATCTTTCCTCGCTGCGGTAATTCTAACGTGTTGTAGGCTCCTGTTCAATAAATATAAGTACATAATATAGTAAATTAAGAATTCAGAGACAAAGGCGATTTTATTATTTGTTTTCTTGTCGGCTTTTGTCGGTAATTAGTGAGACCTGCTGCGTGCATGGGGAGTAGAGCAAATCTAATGGTTTTTCATTTCCCGACTTTTCGGGAAAATTTTCTGGGAAAAGGATTATCTGACTAACCTCGTTCTTATTTTTTATTAGCAAACACACTTTTATTATATCCGGTCATTGATAAGATACGGAGATACAGGTCTACAAAATACAGGTCTACTGAGATGAAAATTATTTCGGAATATGCGTCTCAAAAATGTCGACATCCTTTTAAACATTTATTCATATGAATGATAAGTTGAAAGTAGAACAAATGATAATTCAAAACTTACTTATAGTCCGCGGTGTGTAATCCACTTCATCTGACTCAGGAGCTGTAATTGATGAATTATAAATAAAATGACGAGTGAAATAGGAGCAAACAATTAATACTTTATTGGGCATCTTTATTGTGTTTTTGTTTTCGTTTTTGTTTCATAATTTAAGCATCATCAATTTTATAGTTTTTTCTCATTTCATTTGATAGATATAACAGGTATTTGTAGCATACGAAAGACATTTAAGAAAATCAAATGTAAAAAAAGAGGTTAAAATCAGTATAACAATAAATACCTAGATGATCAGGAAACATAAGAATAACAACAGTACGATATAACAGGTGAACATTAATACATGGATACTTCATAAAACATTCACCCATAAAATTGCAGTAGATGTTTAATACGTATTGCATTACAATGTATTAAAAATGATATTTTTCACAAATTATATTAAAATAAGTTGACATAACTCCCCGTTATAATCTCAACTAGATTGGGCGACCTTGACACATCTTAAAACACCAACAGACAAGGTGTCAGACGAAATATCAACTAACTGTTTGCTTTAAGCAGAGGGTATATGTAACAGAGAGCATGATATATTAAATTTATATTAAGTCCTCTTCAAGGGATCGAACCCGGGATCTCTTGATTACTAGTCGTATTCTCAAACGATCGAGCTAAATAGAAGATCTATATAGCCTATATTGCTAATAGTATTTACCAGGGCTACATACAGAAAAAATGGTAGTGATAGAGCGGTAAATAAGACTCGAAATTATTATTATGGTTATTTATAATCATATCATTTTCAGGAAAGTTTCATTTGACATTCTGACTATCATTGTCGTAACCTCGTGGATAGGTGGGATTAACAGGGTTAATTTATTGGACGTCCATTGATGCCAGGAGAAGTTAGTCATATTTATAAATTGTGTTTCTAGTGCTTAATTCGTAGATCGGCGGTGTTTTAAATGTCCGTCACTTGCACGTTTCTTCATCCATTATCAACTGCCTTACACCACACTGACTCTTTATTTCTATCGGAATCTTTGTTGCAGTAGCGAACTAGGTTTCACCTCGTATTCATTCATTTCGATCAGATCTTGCTAACACAATTGCTTAACTCTCGTAGATTTCAGTTGTTTAGATTGACGTGGATGGCGTCATCTGTCGTCCGTCTTTAACAACTTACATTTTCGACTTCTTCTCCACAACCGCTCAACCAAATTCAATGAAATTTAGCAGGAATCTTCCATAGCTGGCCAAATGTCAACAACAATTGTGAATTATATGTTCTCCAACCCCCAGGAACCACAGGGGCGTGACTAACATTTCAAAAATCTTCTCAAGTCCCAGATATGGTGGAATTAAATACTCCTCACAGGTAGAAAGGTCTTAAGGTGCTTAACCAAAATTGTGAACTTCATGACCCTGGGCCTTATGTTTGCCCCTGAGGAGGGGGTAACATTTGCTAGAGTTTATATAGAAAATAACATTTTTGACTATCATTTGTTTCATTTCTATTGGAATTCATTCTAATTTGGCTAGGATAATATCAGCATGGGATGATAGTTTCATAGTATGCACATGTTGGATCTGACTGACCCCCAGCGGCTGATGGGTGGGGCTAAAAAGGGTCAAATTAGCTTAGATTTCAAAAGCATCTTCCCAAGGCCCAAATAAGGTAAAATCAAATACTCTTCTTAAATGGAAGAGTCTTAAGATGCTTTACCAAAATAGTGAATTGCATGACCCTGAGGTATCATGTTTATCCCCGGGGAGGGGCTAAACTTTACTGAAGTTTATACAAGGAAATCACATTTTTGAACATCATTTGTTTCATTTCTATTGGAATTAGCAGTTTTTGATTGAAGTTTGGCCGAACTGACCCCCAAGGGCTGATGGGAGTGGTCAAAAACGGTCAGTCACATTTACAGAAATATTGCAATGCTCAGATGAACGATGAACGCCCATGGGCCTCTTGCTGCTATAGTTCTTTTCGAGTAAGACATTCAGTTCTCAATGCAGGGAATAGGGTTTTAATCAGAAATGTAAACCTAAGGTTAAAATAAAAGTTACTGACAAGTGGAATAATATTATCCAAACCTCATAAGGACAAACCAGTTACAGTGTCACGCTGAAACACAGTGTGCGCTCAGGTAGAGTTTGAACTGTTCATAGGAACATACTGTTACAATTGCGCGAAATGAGGCGGAGCCACATGAATCTATTGTACGACCTTTGAACGATAACATGTCTGATTCAAGTTCGAACTCGAGGCTAGAGGAAGTGTCATATTAAGTACCTAGGACCACTCGACAAGTTATCAGGGTATCTATAAATTGGTCTTACAATCTACATATCAGTGTTAGACTAGTCACAGGGATAAAACGGACTGGTTTGAGGATATACAGGCAAGTCATGTAGGAAACGAATTCGTAGTAAGGGAACAAAGCCCAAGGCACTCTAAAAGATTGCGTAAACCTCAAGATCGGTTTAGGGAATGGCATATGGGCCAAGTTGTTGAAAAGAACTGGGTTTTATGATAAAAATGTATGGGCAATTTTCTAATTTCAGTAGCTTGTTTCATTAAATGAAATATTTTGAATGATTTGCTTTCAGACTGGAGAAAAGGAGAAAAATTCTGATACACGTTCTTCTCAACCTTATTGTTTTTCCCCAAAATCATTATTTGATAATTATTTATGTACTTATAGTAATGCAATTTTATTTGCTAATTATACTGATACAGATTTAAAACGAGCTGGAAATTAATGAATTTTTGTTGTTGACATTCTTGTTTTCTTGTACTGAGAAATTACGAACTAAGAATGTCGGGACGACATTTTTAAACAGGGGAATAAGTATTTACTAAACTCATCAATGAAAATTATATGATTTTATTGTGATTTACATGTTGACCTCTAATACTCTATACATACTTCAATGATATCGGAGATATTCAAAAAGTAACAGTATACATGTAATAATAATGATATCATTAGGAATAGACATAAAGGTATATTTGAGTATGAATTAGTAATATTTAAGTTGGTTTACTAAACGGAAACGTAAGTCTAATGTTTACTGTAAATCAAACTTTGATATTGGATTCGGAGTATTCTATCAAAGTGATGAAAACACAAAAACTTTCTTTTTGTATTTTATGTCAAGAAAAATATAAACTGTTGAAAGTAAAGTTTTTGAAATATTAAAAACACTTCGAGTACAAGATAGTTCCAATCCATTTTCAGAGACCACCAACAATTTGCCAAATGTATTTTTGTTTGTTCCCAATTTCTATTTTTTACGTGGTTTGTTAAAAGTCTTTAAATCAAATTAATGCTATCATACATTTTTCAATGAAAAATACTTAACTTGAAGTGCCAGATCTATTCAGCTATTTTATATAAGGTTTTCTAATAAAAAAATCATTAATATGATATAGAATACTGATAAAATGCTACCTCCCGTGAAAAAAAGATTTCCAATCGAACGGAAGTCCTACGTTTGAGTACAGTACGTAAGTGTTATCCTCCTGTAAGTAGTCAGGAGCCATGTTGATCTGTGACACCAGAAAAACTACAGAGCAACATGATGAAATATCAAGGGAAGATAACTCATTTTTATGTGATAAAAAACGACAATTATATATTGTATTATTTCTACTTTCATGGTAAGATTTTTTTATTCCATGATCTAAGGGATGGTTCGAGACAATGCATTAGGCCTGGCAAATTATCTTGAGTATGCCCTTCATTGGCAATTATCGTAACATGCTTTATACATGAATGAATAAATATTATATATTAACATGACTTTTAACCTCTTTCATTGATTACATACATTGTAAAATATGAAAATAACAAAATAAGGTCCCAACGGAACGCTAGATCTCCGAACCTGGGTTGTGAAGGTGCACACACGTGTCGGCAGTCCCTTACACATGTGACGAAAACCGTTCCTTTTACAATTGAATAATATATATAATACCTTATTATACCTTACTTAGTTTTCATTCTCATCGTCATGATTACCGACTATTAACGATTATTTTACGGACAAAACATTCAAGCTAAATTATAATGAATAGATGATATCCCAGAACTCAAATCTTAATTCAGTTGCTAGGTAGAGAGTGATGCAGAGGTGACCACGTGTGTCTTACACTAAAAACTGCTTTACGTTATATAGGCATGCATTGACCACAAAAAAATTCTTGATGAAATCTTGGCTTGCACACAACGTGATAAGCGATAGATAATATAAATGCCTGCTAGGTAGAAGTACATTTTATCAACCTATACTTACTGTTATTGTCACGTGACCTCCATTCTTGTATTACAATCGAAAATAGAACCGACTGGATTAAAATTATAAATCTTTATAAGATAACTTGTTTTATTTTTACTCGAACATCAGCACTCGATGACTTAAAATAATATGAAGCACTGATTAAAATAATATCCCCCTAGAGAAAAGATTTCTAATCGAACGTCGCACCTACGTTTGAGTACAGTACGTAAAAGTAGTCAGGAGCCATGTTGAGTTTTGATACCAAGAAAACTACAAAGCAACATGATTAAAAATCAAGGGGAGATAACTAAAAGAAAATGATAAGGATGCATTGTATTATTTTTACTTTCATGGTAAGATTACGTTTTCTTTATTCCATAAATAATTATCACAATCTATTACTGCAAGATAGGTTATATGATTTCTCATATACATGTTCGATTTCCATATATTTAATAATATCGATATAATAAAATTCTTACTTGTAGGTGACTTTTCTCCACTAAAATAAGATTATGCCAGCGAACACTAAACATTTACAGAGAATTCTTATATTTGTTTTATTCTTATTTTGAAATATTCACTAATTTGAAAACGCCCATGCTTTCTCCAAAAAGTCTAAAGACGAAAAATATTAACATGGAAAGGCACAATATTTTGCAACAATGCAAATGGTGGCTCAAAGATCGCTCATATCAACTTTCATGAGATTCGGTTAATTATTTTCTGACCGTGTAGTATCCCCTTAGTATAATCTACTTAATTCTTCATTATACATCATACAATTGTACAACATTGAATATTTTATTGATAAATAAATGTCGTGCGGGTGGTCAGTACATAGTCAATTTTCAAAGAGAGTGGACTCAAGAGCTAAATAATAAATGCCTGATGATACCAGGACTTTCCCAGTTAACACTAAACATTTACACAGAATTGTGGCGTTTGTTTCATTCTTATTTTGAAATCACTTTTTGAAAACATGCATGCTTCCTGCAAAAAGGCCATAAATTAAGAAAATAAACATGGGAAGGCAAAGCAATATTTTACAACAAATTAACGATGGCGCAAAGATAGCTCATGTCAAGTTTCGTTTATTTTTTTCCTGACCGTGTTGTATCATCTTTATATAATCTACTTGATACTTTATTTATCCATCATACAATTTTACAGCAATTGATATCATGGAGATAAATAAATGGCAAACAAAATACTCATACTTGAAGCAGCACACAATCGACTATTCTTCTTTTAGTGTAAAAGTAAACATACCTTTGAATATCGTTAAAATTGTCAATGGTTGAACTGATGGCATGCTTGATTTTTTTAAACATTCATTTAATATAGCATAAAATATAATATAGTGAAGACACTCTTTGCAAAAAATGATATCTATAGGATCGTGTTAGTAAATGGAAGATTTAATCCAATTAAAAAATGGTTAAACGTAAGTAAATACTCTGCAAACAGGTCTAGTTCATATTGACACCAAAGCATCACACTCTCAAGTTTTACACCTGATTAGATCAGATAGGATGGATATACGTATTTTAAAACCACACGTGCCTGCTTTAAAATCATTTAAAAACGAAATTTGTTTCGCTTCAATGCCATTTTCGATATTTTCTGGTTGTAAAGTTTTGTATGGTCGAACTGTCTTTTGTGTTGATCTATGTGTAACCGTTGGTGAAGAATTCAAGGAAACACCAGGTTCAGTAAATTGGTTCTTTATTATGCATAAAGACCTACAAAACATATAACATGGACGTAGTACATTGACCGGAACAATTACAATATATTTACGCGACAATGGTACACAACGCGACCACGGTTATAATTATGTAATAGAAATTTACATTTATATAAAATATACATGAAGACAGACTTACCAGGGCTAGCTATAATGTTGTCTGCTCTGTCCAATGGCATGATGGAGAATGAATAGGGAGCGGGGGACAGGAATGATACTGTATGTGCAGGGAATAGGACGAAAAGTCCGTGCAACACTCTCATCCAATCGAACCTCTCTCATACGATGACGTTTGAGAAGAGTCCTTACACGCACGGGACATACATGTAGTTGACACATACATGTCCCGAGCGCCCAAGGGCTACATACTTCCCCTCCCTGATGAAATGACTCCTGGCATTACATAAATACCTGCTTAACATATATTACATTGGTTAACAGGTAAACAGATAAATTATTGCGCTAGTAACAATAACATATTGTCCTAATACTCACCCTGATACTGTATCGACTACAGGGATACATAACTAGGAAAACATGACCAGAAGTTTCATGGGTACACTACACAGGATATCCGCAAGTTAATCTTCTCAGGTAAAACTATATCCTATATTTAAGTTAATAACGTGTAGTAATGGTGTATGGTATATACGCCTATATATATGACCCAATATATTCTTCCCCTCCCGCAGTATCTATACATATGTAGGTATAATACTATACCCACAATAATGGCACCAAGATCCTGGACAAGATCCTGGAGGTCGGCAGACATCAAACAAAATAAGCTGGTTTAACCAATTTTTACACTTTTTCAAATATTGGTCTCCATATTGATCAAATGGGAGAGCGGTTTGGACAATCCATATCAACCCCAACCATCGATCAAAGCGGAGATATATGAAAATGATATTTTAAAATTGGTTAATATACAATAATAAAAAGTTTAACAAATAACAATACTAACTTTTGTACAGCCGCCCTGACGGTTGGGCCAATCCCTACCAGCCAGTCTATAGACTGTCACAAACTAGACTGTCACAAACTTAAAAGATATTAATTATTAAAATACATGTTATAGACTAATACAAATAACAGTGATGGTATATAATTGTTACTTGCAATCGAAAGACATGGGTTGTTGTAGACATGTACACTGGTTAGTTTACGACAGACATGAATGACTCTGTAGGAGGTAAACCCATTGCCCGTATAGATCAGGAGGCTTAGTTGTTCGTGTAGAACGGCGGGGCTGTACCGCTTCTGGGCTCCATTGATCTACCTGTTCTGAGCTCTCCGAGTTAACGAAAGAACCGCATTCTGACAAGGGCACATCAACACTTACTTGTATATCCGACTCCAGATCTGGTGTGATGATACTGCCCTCAGGCTCAGAACGGTTTTGATTAGAGTCTGATGTCAGATCCTCTCGGTTCGTTCTCCTTCTAGTGGAACGTCTTAGGTGCTTAAGGGGAAGCAACTCGGTCTCCGTATCGGAGTCTGATGAGGATGTTAGGTCAGGGCTAACTAGCTGCTTGGTTGGCCCGATCTTTCGAACAGGCACCTTAGGAGGAACTTCCAATGGAATGGAGTTAAAAGGTAGCAACATGTTACGGTGCAAGGTACGACTCTTACCTCTTGACCCTTCATATGTCACCTTATACACAGGGATATCACTGTTGGGGATATTAATCACCACACAGGGTTCCTGCTCCCACCTGTCAGCTAGTTTGTTTTTCCCTTTCAGACCTACCTTCCTGACAAGGACTCGGTCTCCGACCTCTAACTTAGAATCTCGAACCTTCCGGTCATACCGTACTTTATTCTGTTGAGCATTCTTGTTAGCCTCATTCCGGGTAGCTTTATAAGCTACATCCATCCTATTCCGGAGTTTTCCGATATAGGAGCTCGGATTAACTGCACCCTGCTGACCATCGTCAGTTCCTAAGAAAGCGTCCACCGATAACCTGGGGTGCCACCAAAACATAAGAAAGTGTGGTGAATACCCCGTGGCATCGTTTCGGGTTGCATTATAGGCCTGGACCATTGGTGCTACATAGGACCTCCAATCCTTTTTCTGGGACTCCTCTAGGGTAGCGAGCATCCCTATGAGTGTTTTATTGAACATCTCAGCTGAACCATTTCCCATGGGATGGTATGGAGTTGTTCTAGTTTTCTTAACCCTGGCCACTTTGCAAAGCTGCTTGATAACCTCGCTTTCAAAGTTACGGCCCTGATCACTATGGAGCCTTTCTGGGAAACTATAGTACACTATGAACTTCTCATAGAGTGCTTTAGCTGTGGTGTAGGCTTTCTGGTTTTTACAGGGTATGGCTAGAGCATACCTAGTAAAGTGATCAGTGATTACTAGAACACGTTCTGACCCATCTGATGACCGTTCGAGACTCAGGAAGTCAATACAGACTAACTCCATCGGTCTCGACGTCTGTATAGGCACCAGCTCAGCTGTAGGTTTAGTTGGAGTTTTCCTTCTAATGCAGCGACCACAGGTCTCTACTTTCTTGTTTACATCTTTCTCCATCCCTGGCCAGTAAAAGCGTTGTCTTGCTAACCAAAGTGTGTTTTCTTTCCCCTGATGACCTACATCATCATGAATATCTTTAAGGGCGAGGGAATGATACTGTTTTGGCAGCACCAACTGTTTGGAATCCTGACCGTCAAGAGAAATGGTGCGAAATAGAACACCGTTCTGTAAACTCAATTTGTTCCAAGTTCTGAGTAATTTCTGGACATATGGAGTTTCGTCACTCAGCCGTTTCCCCCTGGGATGAAAACCAGTTCTCTTAAGGGCCAAAACCCTAGCAATATCTGAGTCTAACTTTTGTTGTTCTTTCCAGTCAACTGTAGCAAGTTTATCTGGCAATGCTGTACCCTCATCGGCCAAATATGGCACAGAACTGTCAGTTATACTTTCCATTAATGGAGCTACAGTGACGGCTGACTGGCATATAGCCTTAACAACATCAGCTCCAACCTGAGATATGCGAGAGACCGTCTGCATCGGCGTTATTCTTCCCAGCCCGATATGACAGAGTGAAATTGTAATTGGCTAGAGCGGCAACCCACCTATGACCGGTGGCATCAAGCTTAGCTTTTCCCAACACATAAGTAAGCGGGTTATTGTCCGTCACAACTTCAAATGAATTACCATAGAGATAATCATGAAATTTATCTGTGACCGCCCAGTTCAGTTCCAAAAACTCAAGCTTGTGTGCCGGGTAATTCCGCTCACTAGGCCGTAAACCACGACTTGCGTACGCAATAACCCTTTCGCCATCCTCATGTTTCTGATATAGCACAGCACCTAAACCTAGGATGCTAGCATCAGTGTGGAGGATGAATGGCTTAGAGAAATCAGCGTAAGCCAGAACTGGGGGATTCATCAGTTTTTCTTTCAGGGTATCAAAGGCGACCTGCTGGGATTCTCCCCAGACCCATTCTGCCTTTTTCTTAGGCTTTGCCTTTGATTTGACCTTTGGTTTGACCTTGGGTTTGACCTTTGACTTCTTATGTAGGTCATGACCCTGTAAAAGTAAATTCAGTGGCTGTACTATGGCAGCAAAATCTTTAATAAACCGCCTGTAGTACCCACCAAACCCTAAAAACTGACGAAGCTCCTTTTCGTTCTGAGGTCGAGGCCAATTCTTGACTGCAGACACCTTTTCAGGGTCTGTAGCTATGCCCTCCTTAGACACTACATGTCCTAAATATGCCACAGATGTCTTAAAAACTCGCACTTGGAAGGTTTTAGTTTGAGGCTATGTTGTACAAGTCTGGCAAAAACAGATTCCAACCTTGTTAGATGTTCATCAAAGGTACGAGAGAATATGAGGATATCATCGAGAAAAATAAGACATTCTCTTAGATGCATATCCCCCATGCATTTTTCCATCATTCTTTGGAACGTAGCACCAGCACAACAGAGACCAAACGCCATTCTGTTGGTCTCCCAAAAACCAAGATCACCAACAGAAAAGGCAGTTTTCTCTTTATCACGCTCGTCCATCTCGATCTGCCAGTAGCCAGACCTTAAGTCTAACTTTGAGAAGTATTCTGAACCAATCAAAGTATCTACTGTGTCATCGAAACGTGGTAGCATGTATGCATCTTTGCGGGTACGCGAATTGAGCATACGGTAATCAATACAGAATCTTAATGAACCATCCTTCTTACGTACCAGAACAACGTTAGAAAAATAGGGACTGGTAGACTCTCTGATTACCCCCGCTTCTAGCTTTTCTTTAACGTGCTGTCTGACCTCCTCGTACATACCAGGTGGTATCTTACGATACGGCTGTTTGAAAGGCCGTTCATCTAAAAGCTCAATTTTGTGCTTTACTAGGTCAGTACAACCAATATCAAAAGCATTGGTTGAAAATGCATGCTTCCAATTCCCAAGTACCTGATGTGCCCTTTCTAGCTGCTCTGCACTAAGGTTCTCTGTGTTTAACTGAATACCAAGCTCCTCCGGCACTGATTTTGTAGACTCAGCAGGTGACAGATTAGATGCTAAATTATCTACAACTTGTACCTGATTAGCAGAACAAATCAATGATTTTGGTTGGATAATGATAGGCTTAGCCGTAACATTACAAATTTTTACTGGGATCTTGGTACTCGACATTTGATGTTTAAGTTTGAGAACTCGTGGGCACACAGTATATTTAAGGTTGGAAATGTCAAGGTTGGTTTCAGTGACTATGTTGTCTACACCCGGATCTAAATTCCTTACCATATCGTTTACCACCGTAGACTCGTATGGGGCTACCCTTAGAGGTTTCTTGTTAAGGGACCTAACACCATATGAACATGAAATACTGTCTACGGCGGTTTTCCATTCAGTAGGGACTGTAAAGAAATCATCCGCTACAGAATCTTTAATAACCCTAATAACATTAGTACCTAATAATACAGGGCACTACATGTTGTAATCAGTATCGGGTACTACCAAAGCCAAAATGTTAAATTTTGCATTCCGCATGAACGGTATCGGGACCTCGCACTCAATATACCCTAAATAATTCAGGGCAGAACCATTTGCAACAGTAATATCTAGACCTAGGGTACTTAAATCTCTAAGTTCAGGCTTAATCTTCAAACTGTTATAGAAGGTTTGTGATATTGTGGACACTTGGGAACCACTATCAATCAGACATTTGATCTTCTTACCTTCTAAAACTACAGAACCCGTATTAGATACACCTAACAGTCTATCCAATATCTCTGTTTGGCCATTTATGCTACATTCAGCCTCTGATTGGCCTACAGCAGAGACTGTAACTAGTTTGGGTTCTTCTTCTCACCTGACTTTTGACCAGAATCCTTAAAAAACTTTTTTTTCCGACCTTGACCCTGACCTTGACCTTGATTAGGACCTTGACCTGACTTTTGACTGTTATGCGGTCTATGGCTATCAAGTTTTTTTAGGATCTCGTCAAATTTGGTATCCATTTTATCCTCAAGAAGTTTCAATTTCTTTTCAAACTCTTTGGACAAATCAGCTGTACTTGTCTGCTGTTGATCGACCTCTACAGAGACAGCATGACTTTGACCTTTTCTCTTATCTTTATGCTGTGAAGTGCTATTATCCGTACTACCAGCATTTGAGACCAAATTTAGTTCCTTTTCTACAGTCCTAATCTCTCTTAAGAGCTCCTCATAGCTGGTAACTATGTCATACTTATGACGCGTTTGGCTCTTAAGTTTATCTGAGTGCAGTGAGGTCCAGAACTTATGCCTCAGTAAGTCATTTTTTGCAGCCTTGTGTAATGACCCGTTATCTATAGCAGTCTGTAGTAGACTTTCAAGTCTGCACCCAAAGTTGGTGACCGACTCGTCTTGCTTTTGCTTAGAATTAAAAAACTCTTGCATGATCATGCCATGCGTCGACACATCACCGAACAGTGCATCTAATCTGGCTAAAATTTCCCTAGGAGAAGCCTTATCCCCAATGGTCACCAATACTCGGTGGGCTACACCTCTGAGTGACCGCCTTAGGGCTTGAACTAGGGAACTGGATGTAACCTCAGAATCGCTCATTAAGCAGCGAATCTCGTACCTCCAGTCCATATATAAAACATCCCCTTCATGGGAGGATCCTCCCCCGAGAAAGAGGGTAATTTGGGAACCTGATGAGGACGAGTATAAAAACTAGCCTCATTGAAGGTGTGGTCACCAGGAGCAAGGGAACTTGTCCTTGACCTGGACTGTTTTACAGGTAGGTGTGGATTTACACCGTCAGGTTTATCTGCAACAGGGACGACCACATAGTTGCCCATTCTCTGAAGAAGAACTATCATCTGCTTCTCTGAGAGATTAATCTCAGCAGACTCTTCAAACTTGACATGCTCACCACCCTTAGCCCTTACAGCTTGATCATCACTCTTCAAAGGTGGAGGTAAGTTCAATCCCTTGTCTGGCAAATCTGGCTTTTCTGCCATTGTTTATAATAAATGGGAAAATATATAATTAATGTTATAACCACTAAAGCTCACTGGCAATCCTCAAAGATCTTATAGGTTAGACGCTTCATCCAATACCTAGCCAAAAGCTCGGTTGGATGGACACCGTCCTTGAACAATTCAAAGGCGACGGAACGCTTGCGCCCTCGGCATGTATACCTAATGACGTCTAGGTGAAATCGTATAGAAGCGACGCCAACAGCCGCATTAACCTGATTAAGGTAAGTATTTAAAATACCTATCCGTCCCTCCAAAATCTTGTCCTGTCCTACAAACTCGTTTGGATCGGGATGACCCCTGGATTTATTCCATTCCACTATACTATATGGTGGAATTTCGAGAAAAATCAAGGTAACTTGGGGATATAAACTTGCCAAGTTCCTGACCAGGTCTACATTTGTCTGTACATACTTAGTACATTCCTCATCAGATGAGTGTGACAAACATATGAAGTTTCCTGATTTTGTGGTCAAATCACAGGTACCCAACCAGATATACAACACGACCTGTGCATGTTTACGCACCAAATTTGGCAGTTTCTGTCTCAGACAGTAATGCGCAAAGCTGAATTTACCTCCACCTCGACACCAGAATTCTAGGTCATGCCCTAAATTCTTTATATATTGACGATACCTACTTAAGTAGAACCCCTTACTGCTAGACAAAAGGACTGGAAACTTGGACAATGCTACTGGAGGGTCAACAGTTTTATCTAAAAACTTGACTAACTTACCTTCACTCATCTGTAATACCAGAAGTCAAGGTATGAATATATACACGTACACTTACCTTACTCACAGGTGATGACAGTTAAGTATGAGGATGCTCTTATGCCAAGTTACGGTCATGATGAAGCACACGTAATGTAGGTGATAAAATCTCTAGATGATGATGATGATGATGATGATGCTAATGATGATAATGACCCCTGGTAAGCTGCAATAATAACACGAAATAAATCAGAATGAAAAAACAACGAACAGTGTCCAAAAACATAGCGAAACCGCAAAACCTAACCGCACATATTACACTATATTAGAACAGTCAGTTTATGATTCGGAATGGTTCTCTGGAACGTCCGTAGATTGACACAGCTGCATATAACACACAAACACATACACCATTAACACGGCTCGTCTCCCTAGAGCTACGTGAAACGACAGGCTCCTATCTGTGGTTATTCTGCTCCACCGGAAGTACACAACCACGGCCTTGACCTTCTAACGTGGAACGGAAATGAAACATCCTATTGTCAGGATTTCTGGTTTCTCCTGGACCGGACTCGTACCGCCAGCTCCGTTAGAGTCTAGCCTTTTAGCTTGTTTGCCCTGGTCTTCAAACGTTGGGCGCCATTTGTAACCGTTGGTGAAGAATTCAAGGAAACACCATGTTCAGTAAATTGGTTCTTTATTATGCATAAAGACCTACAAAACATATAACATGGACGTAGTACATTGACCGGAACAATTACAATATATTTACGCGACAATGGTACACAACGCGACCACGGTTATAATTATGTAATAGATATTTACATTTACATAAAATATACATGAAGATAGACTTACCAGGGCTAGCTATAATGTTGTCTGCTCTGTCCAATGGCATGATGGAGAATGAATAGGGAGCGGGGGACAGGAATGATACTGTATGTGCAGGGAATAGGACGAAAAGTCCGTGCAACGCTCTCATCCAATCGAACCTCTCTCATACGATGACGTTTGAGAAGAGTCCTTACACGCACGGGACATACATGTAGTTGAAACATACATGTCCCGAGCGCCCAAGGGCTACATATGTGTTGAGTGTATAGTCCTGAATAAAATGTCGGTAAATGGAATTTATGACAAAATTTAAACATACTTGAAACTTGACATAGGAAACTAACATGATCTTTAACTGACATTCACACTAGTTTCAACATAAAGCCTATCACAGTTCATCCCATTGTACTTTCCAAATAAACAAATTAAGGAATTTCATCTAACATACCAGTTGTTGGATGATCTAAAGCTCCCAAAGCCTGCTTGATCAGTTCAGGTGCAGATGTATGAGGTTGATATGTAACAAGCTCCAGAGAACGCATCGGGCACAAAATATATGTTTTATCCGTACATTTTTTCAAGTCAAACACCTCAATCTCTGTTCCTGACTGAAGTGTCTTTTCGATGTTCGTAATTTGTTCCTGGCATTCTCCTTGCTGGTTCGTACATGTTGTCTGACACTCCAACAATCTAATGTGATTCTTCGTCTCGTTCTCTTTACATGCCAGAATCAAAATAGCCCCCTGCTTTTCAGCTTCCTCCTTTATTTCACGTACTCTAGACTTGATCAAATCAGATGCTTCTCTGTGTTTCTCCTTGTTTTTAGCTATCTCCTTTTCGACATCACTAGTACCTTTTAATATCGAAGGAAGGTAAACATCGTCTTTTCGCCCCGTCATAACGCTGTTTATCGTTATGGCGCCCCGCTAATCATCGTCTTTTCGCCCCGCCATAACGCAGTTTATCGTTATGGCGTCCCGACAAGACGATAATTATCGTTATGGCGCCTTCCGGCTAGTCATGCGCTGAGCAATCTTTCATAGAAGATGGCAGAGCAAAGCAGTTACACCAGCCTTTTGAACGGAGACAATACCACTAGTATCCTTTTTATTTAGCTTTAATAACCTTTTAGGTGGGTTTTAAAATGGTTTGGTACACATTGTACCGCGTATGTTCGAATATACGGTTAAATTGCTTTTTCAATTTTACATTTTGAAATCATAATTTATATTCAGTAAAAATGTGTAACATGTTGTTAAATACAATTTCTGATAATTTTCCTCAAACATTGTCAGAACTGGATCTAATTAGAGAATATCATTTTGCTGGCTACACGTACTCTGAGATTATTCTTATTCTTTTCTACCGACATCACGTGTCTATAAGGTTTGTATGTTTGTTTTTCAGACTATTTGGACAACGCTTCAAATATTTGTTTTTTACCACATCATTGATTCCCTCTTTATGAGGATGTTATATCTTTAATGTATTTTGAATGAAAGAGCATTGCATGTTATATATAGTGAGTTTACAAAGCCACGTTTATATTTATGTAATATTAATTATAAGCTGTTATTTCAGCTGTAGACAACGACATCGGATACTCAGATAACTAGGTCTTCGTCGTCAGCATGCGGTAACGGATGACGTAGCTCAAGCTATACAGGTAAGTGTATCCTCCTTATTTGGTAAAATACATACCTGGTGAAAAGTATCATTTTATTCAGCTCAAATACTCACTTCGGATAAGTTATTTCAGTATGATTTATAATGAAGCCATGACAAGTCGGGGCGCCAGAACGAAACAACGAAATAGCAGAAATCAGCCACCAAACCTTTTTAATTTTTTGGAATTGAATTTCTCTTCCGTCTTGCAGTGAAGATATTTTTTCCATTTTTTGTTGTTTTATTCGAATGGATTTTTGGGCCTCTTTATTTAGATGAGACTTCCATCTGGATTTGTTCGGAGATGTCTTCTTCACAGGTATTTTGTCTTCTATTAGTATTATAATGGTTTGAAGAAAGACATTCCAAGACTGGTCCGGTAACTTGTCTTCAAATATTCTAGGCCAGTTTATTTTGTCTAATTCTTCACGTAAAGAATCGTATTGCCCCTTGAAGTAGTTTTTTCACAATGTGTTGTTGGTGTTTGGCGTGCAATTATAAAGTTAAAACTAATTACAACGTGGTCGGTCTTCCCAATTCCTGGTAGGTAATTGATATCTTCGACCATTCCTTCCTCGTTTGTAAAAATGAGATCTAGTAAGGACGGTTGATGATTTTGTCTATATCTTGTAGGTTGTAGTACGTTTTGATATAGGAAGGAATCCCTAATACATTCAAGAAATTCGGTTGATATGTGTGTCTCTGATGTGGTTGTTAATCAATTTGACCAATTTATTTCCGGCAAGTTGAAATCTCCCGCTACCAAAACATGACTCGCTTTAATTGAGGAGAATTCTGACATGAGGTTTAGTAGTTTTTGAGAGTTGTCGTTAGACCCGTTGAGGCTACGGTAGATATTAAGGATCAACATGTTTTCTACGTTTTTAAATTTTAGGTCACAAACGATATATTCTTCAAAGGATGATTTGAGTTGAATTTCGTCAATGGTGATGTCTAAATTTTCCGAGATGTAAATAGCAACGCCTCGCCCCTTATCCTTTCCTAGGAAGGTCCTGTATCCCGCCATGTCGTAGAAGGCACTGTTGACGGGGAGAGTCTTGAATTTCTGGTGTATTTCAGTTAAAATTAGTATATCAGTTGTCTTTTCCTGCATCAGTACTTTTAATTCTTCTTACTTTACAGTGGTCAGAGTATCGACATTTGAATAAAGTACGAGGAGGTTCTTTTGTAAATTGCTGTCGTTCCGGTTAAAACTTGTATCCTATTGATTGTTGTTGATTGACACATTTGGGTTGGGTTGAGACTGTGGGATACCTCCAATAACAGTTTGGTCGGGGTCTCCGTCTGTAATGAATGTATCCATGTGATAATCAGCGGAGGCATTGAGGTTAAGATAATGGAGTGAAGCGTTACCTCGTATAGATGATTTTTAGCGGCCGTGTTTTCGTCACGTCAATTTTACCTAGGCGGAAATGTGCTGTAATTTGGAGGTCATCTACACCTAGACTGGAAGATACTGCTTTGATGTCCAGTTCATCTAGTTTTTTCTTGTGGTTGCCTTCATCTGATTTCTCTGGCACGTTGAATAGAATTATATTTGTGTTTCTTCTTTTCCTGTCATCTATGTAACAGGAGAGGAGAAAATGTAGCGGCCAAACCGGGGTTCGAACCCGAGACCTCCGAACACTAGCCGGATGCTCTACCAATTGAGCTACCTGGTCACCGATGATCGACCCATTCCAGTCCCGCTACATCTAGTTCCCTAACTCGATCATCGATTTCTTTTGTTAGGTCGGTTTTGACTTCTTGGACAACTGTTACTCGCATGTCCTTGACTGCCCCTCCAGTGTGGAGATTTTTCTTCATGAGTGTGTTGAAGCTTGCTAACTTGATTTTCGAGTTTCCCTAGTCTGTGGTCGTTAGACACTTTGACCTCGTTAAGTGTTCTACTTATGTTTTCAAGGATTGGTTGCGTGTTCTTACAGCTTTTACAAGACCAGGTGAATCCCTCTAGTCTACCACTTTCTATTAAGTTGAACACTTCTGACTTTAGTTTTGAACATTCAGCACAAAATAGCAAGCCACACCCATCACATGTTATGAATGGTACTCCACGTTTAGGTTCTTGTCACACTTGGCTCAGATGTCATCTCCCGAAGATCTGTGTCTTTTCGATTTCCGTTATTGCTCAAAAGCACGTTTACCATGCAAAATTGAGTATATCGGATTTCAGTAATGTAGTGAATTGTATTAACCAGTATGTTGGTACCCCAGTAAATAATTTACATAAGACTAGATATTGTTAATAGTGTACATGTATTTTCACACAGTCTTCAAATAGTCAGAATGGTTGACGCTCTAGCACGATTACCATACACAGTAGTATACCAGTCCTTTACTGGTAGTATGATGCAAGATACGACAATAACACAGTTTGGTTGGTTTCAACTTCACATATATCATGTTGCAATTTGTGTAGCAAATTTACATCAGTACTGCTGGTCTTGTATGTTTGGTCGTGGGTATCCAGTCCGGTATAGTAGCTAACATTGATATATAATATTAACAAGTTGATAAAGCACACCTATTGGGATAGGATAGGCCAGCACGGTTACCATGCCAGGAATCGTTATAATAACTATTGTCGTAGTATAACTAACATATCATATGGTGGTATATATGGTAGTATTGATGGATGTGTATATTCGGTTGACTACCAGCACGACTTCCATGCCAGTTTGTATTTATACAACATTTTGTTATAGATCAGTATTGGTTTAGTTTAGTTTATTTTGTTTAACGTCGTTTAATGTCTCAACGACGAGAGTATATGCAAGTAACTCCTCTTGTCTATCTTCTTCATGAGTTATGCAGAAATTGTGTTTAATAAAAAAAGAATAATTTCCTTTTCCCCCATTGTTTTCCCATTGCTAAGTTAAATCAACTACTGAGTCAACCCCTGGTGTACCTTACTTTAATGATATAGCACTACACAATATACCTTAATTATCCATTTTGTAGATAATTACACTAGTCCACATTTGTTGAATGTTTGGGAAATTAAGTGTTCTTATATCACTTGTTTAATACCTTCGGGATGGAATTGGCTTAGGGCAGTTTTATACTTGTTTCGAATATGTTTTCTTTTCTATTTCTGTCTCTTTTTTATGATATAACCATCAAAATTAAGGAACTGCTTTCAATTGGATTAAGAAATTATCATATTATTTGCAAGAGTTGGTGTAACCCTTCTTCAAAAATATTAATCTATTTGCTGAAATATGCTTTTGATCCTCATCAGTGGATGGCCAGTGTGTTATGCATATGAACTGTGTGGCCTGTATCTGTTGGGGGATAAATTCAATGCACCCTTAGCCAAAAGGGTTACTCTCTTAAACAACATTGAATAAGTCTAACAACATCATGGAGTTACTTCCCCTTAAGTGAATTTGTCATATCAATGTGTACATATACATTATACTTGTCTGTATTTCTTATCACCTGTTGTTTCTAGGGAGAAGAGTAAGATAGGCTATGCCTGATGTCTAATCATATTGACGTTCTTTCTATGTCAATACAATTTATTGAAATTGAAATTGAATATTGCGCAGTTAGAAATAAAGTAAAGAAGTTAACAGGAAAATTAAGAAAGAATTTCATCAATAAACTATTGGCAGACGCAAAGTGGAGCACAAAAGCAAATTGGAGATATATCCGATCGAAGTCAAAAACAAAAGCTGATATCGGATACAGCTACAGCTAAAAGAAAATGTGTACCAGTGTAAAAAATAACACTTACTAAAAGTGACTTGGCATTTTAACAGTGACATTGACAGTTGACCCAGTGATAATTATCTCTGGTCAGCTGAACCAAGACTGAGTTTTGTTAAAAAAAATAAACTAAAATCATTCATTAAAACCTGGAGTAGAAGGTCACTAATTTTTGTAGATATCATATATAATTAAATCACTGATGATAGATCAATCACGTTTTTATTTCACTCCACAATCCAAGTGAAACAAATTCTGAAGAAGTTGAATTCTAGTCTTCTATCATATTATTTGTTTTTTAATTAAAATTAAATTGAATTAGAAGATTGTTCTAAACTACTTAAAGATTTCTGTTAACTACTCGCCAATAATTAAGCAGTATCTGTACAGAATGGGATGTTTTCATAACTCAATACATGTAATCTCTTTAATCCACACAAAAAAGGACACTTGTTATAAAGTTCAACAATATATTGCTTCTGGTAAGAGTGACTGTTAAGGAATGGAGTAAATGGAATAATGGTAAAAAAGTTAGTTAATTTATAAGTTGAGTATTTGGTTTAAATTGGTTTAGTTTGTTTTGTTTAACGTCCTATTAACAGCCAGGGTCATTTAAGGCCGTGCCAGGTTTTGGAGGTGGAGGAAAGACGGAGTACCCGGAGAAAAACCACCGGCCTACGGTCAGTACTGCCCCACGTAGGTTTCGAACTCGCAACCCAGAGGTGGAGGGCTAGTGATAAAGTGTCGGTACACCTTAACCACTCCGCCACCGCGGCCCCTGGTTGAAATTGTATGAGAAGTATGATTAAACTATTACTGTTACAACTATTATTGATATCATTTTTACACTTCACAAGAAGCACCCTTTTGTACTTATTCCCAGCCCTTGACAAAGCCAAACATACTTTATCCAATCCACTCCCCACCTTTAATGTTACTAGTATTTATTTGTTATTTTACATGTTGTTTTTATGCCAAGATTTAGTTTGCAATAAAAAGCAGTGTTAATGAGGCTGATGATGAGGGTGAGGATGTTACAATCAGGTATCTTAACAGTATATGTCAGGATAGAACATTCACATGATGATGATAATGATGAGTATGATAGATTGTTGGTTGTACATGTGAAAGTGAGAGATGCTACATAAGAATTTGTCAAAATTTGTGTTTAAGCTAGAGACTTTGACAGTTACACAGTGGATCTGTATGTTTTAGAACACTTCCTGACAACTGGAAATATGGCCATAAATGCTCAAGTTGTCACATGAAAACAAAATCTGGACAGACTAGAAAATAACAGCTGAACAATAACAATGGGTTTTTTTTCATAGTGGGTACATTAATCATGCCCAATCATATTGTATGTGATGCAATCCTTATATTCTAATATCTTGACAAAAGAGTGAACAAATGCAGATTAGATTCAAGCTATTATTGGAATTGAAATATATTATGATATTCAAGTTGAATCTCTAAGATAACATCACAATCTTCAAATTAAATGGTTCATCTGACTACTCACCACAGTCATTAATTGCCAACATATTTACATATCAAGCTTGACAGAAACATATAAGTGCCCTCAACAAATCAAACATAAAAACTGCCAGAGATAAACTGAGAATTGGCAATACACCATAGAAATTGTAATTAACTCAGATAAAATATACCATTACTTGATAAAACATAGAAATTATACAAAGGTGCACGGGTTTGGGAACCTTTCTCAGTAGGACTTCCGATAATGGATGACTGTTAGCTGTGTTTTCAAACGGTGACGGGATTTTCCAAATAACTTCATCATAACACCGCAGATATGAACCGGATCTGATGGAATAGTGACACAACTGTCGGTAAATACAAGGACTCACTCATTTTGTCGATACATTGGCTTATATGTGAATAATTGACACCTGTAATTTGATTGTCCGTATCGTGATTTGCACGAGCATTACGTGGCCATTGCACCATACAAGTATACGTGTATACGTCCTACAGACTTCTATCGAATTAAGAACTAATTATGGCCTCTATTGAATTATCGAATAAAGTGGTAAAGAGTATTGATACCTTGAGTGCCATTCGTGATCCTAAACAAGTTGATGAAATTGTAAAACGTCGATTGAACAATGACCTTTATAAGACGTGCCTACAGACTGCCCTTGGTATCACTGACTAGAAGCTACAAGTTAAAAAACTTGAAGATCGTATGGACGACCTTGAACAATATTCAAGACGCAATTGTTTGAAGTTCAGGGGTATCGTGGAGAGTAAAGATGAGGATACTGACCAATTAGTAATAAAGGCATGTAATGAGACTCTGAGCCTTATGATTACTAGTACAGACATTAGTCGTTCCCACAGGGTGGGAAAGCCCAATCAAAACTACCCCCGAGATATCATCGTTAGATTCGTCTCTTACAGAGTCCGCGCCCTGGTCTATGAGAAACGATTTGATCTTTTCAATAATCGAGACCTGCGTGATCAACAAGGAAAGATCCCATTTTTCTTAAATGAGGCGCTTACTAAAGTTAGACTTGACGTCTTCACAAAGGCGAGATATCTTTAAAACAAAACATGATCTCTGGAACCTGGACGCAGGATGGCAGAATTATAATCCGTGGCAATGACAACCAGAAGACGTCAGTCACTACAATGGATGATCTACGGGCATATCCTGACCCCCCCTCCCAAAACCCAAAACAGACCTCGTACACTTCAAGACCGCAAGAATAATAGTAATGGTACCTCCTAGAGGGTCAACAATCATGCACGTGACACTCTTATACTATCAACATCGGATGACGATGCTTTCGCGGCTGTTCCCACTAGCAACCAGTGTACCTCTGACGATGCCAGTGTATATACATGTACCCTGTGACCTATTATGGTGAATTACATATATAATTTGTAATTAATGCTTTCTTAAACCATTCTCTATATCCTTGTAAACTACAATCTTCGTATGTCATTTATCCGTATGTTTTGTATTGTGATATAGAAGACAATGTGTTTATATTCAGATTACATCCTACATGTATACATGTGGTTTCCTTATGTAATGTCAATTTTTTTTTATTTCTTTTTTTCTTTTTCTTTTTTTATTTGCTTACATCATACTATCCTGACAATAGTGTATTCTATGTATGTGTTAGTAACACAGTTTCATTCATACATGCTATAATGATTCAGCCGAGATGAATATGACGCATGAATAACTTGATAAATACTATACAGTATCCATGTACATGTACATGTAGCTACATGTATCTCCTATATATTTTATAATGAATCTATAAATTGATATACACATATATAATCATAATAATAATTGCATTATGATGTATTATTATTTTCCCAAAACCCTTCTACCTTGTAATATATTTTTCTTTCTGTAATAGCGACAATGTAAATTTCATATCCAACTCAAGCAAATCACATTTTTGATTTATCAAAGGGAGATCACTCTTCTAGTCATAGCGGCATCGAAATCATACCGCATACTGCAGTATACTATGCAGTAGCTTGTACATTACTGTCAAATCTTAATACCATCTTTATTTAATTTAGATCAACATATAATAAATAACACTTTCCTTTTCTGTGTCCGAAACGTTTTAATTACCTGATATTTTATTTGCTATGATGAACGATGAAATTATACTAGTAACTAAAATTTTGAAAAAGTATCCGGATCTTTAGAATCCGTACGATTTCTGCTTTACTAATTCTCACTTATTCTTTTGTTATTAATGATTTTATGTATGGATATTGAAAGTAATCCGGGTCCCTTTTGCAGTCTTGATATTACCTGTCTGAACGTTCGCTCAATACGTAATTAACTGGATATCCTTGAAGCTGAACTTAGCGATAAAGATATTATATGTCTAACCGAGAGCCATCTTAATGGAACTATAAATGTTAATGACTTATTACTAAGCAAATTCTCAAAACAACTTTTTAGAAGAGATCGAGGTCTGTGTCCTGGGAGAGGCATTATTATATACCATAAGTACGATGGCCGATATCGGACGGGAAAAACAGTGTTACTAGTAGTACGTTTTTGTCAACGAAAAATGTACGTACATATTATGTGTCAAAAATATCTACTGCTAGTAGTAGATAAATTTGTACACAAAAAGTGTACGTACAAATCCTGTGTCAAAAACCTGTTACTAGTAACACATTTTTCACACAAAATATGTACGTACATATTTTGTGTACAAATTTATCTACTACTTCTAAATATCAATTAACATTCTTTCCCATCTTGATTGATCGCCTTGTGGTAGTATGTTGACTGCATCCGATAGAAATGCGAGTAAATAATTAACTTTTAACCAGACATATTTCGGTTTCGAGTGATACCACTCTTCCATTACGTCCGCTGGCTGGATATTCTGTTTTTACTTAACGTCATACTTTAAAGCCAAATGCTTTAATGTTAACATTTCAAGATCTTAACAGTTTTCAGAGACTTAGTATATATCTAATTATCGCGAATTAAAAACTGGAAGAAAATGTGTATCTATAAAGATAAATGGGTTATTCCCAAAAATAATAACTGGGTCCGACAGACCAAGTTTCTAAGCGAAATAGTCCTATAATGCAACGAGCGTGTGATCAGTCTATACAAAATGGTGGAACGCTGAATGTTTAAGCCTGTCAAAATACAGACCGATTCTGCCAAAACACAGACCGATACTGCCAAAATACAGACCGATTCTGCCAAAAAGAAACGTCAAAGGGACTGGAATATTTCCTATTTCCTATGAATAGGACATGATTCAATGGAACTTAGCGGGAGAGGTTTTAGGTTATTTGGGAGTATGTGGCTTTAAAATCAAGCAGATCTTTTGGCTCTGGCTTTTATTACCTTATCAGGCAAAATCAGCATACGACCGCATGGTAATCAATCAAGAATAAAAGGAATGTTAATTGATATTTGGAAGTAGTAGATAAATTTGTACACAAAATATGTCCGTACAAATTTTGTGTCAAAAACGTGTTACTAGTAACAGGTTTTTGACACAGGACTTGTACGTACACTTTTTGTGTACAAATTTATCTACTACTAGATCAGTAGATATTTTTGACACACAAAATGTACGTACATTTTTCGTTGACAAAAACGAACTACTAGTAACACTGTTTTGCCCGTCCGATATCGGCCATCGTACATAAGGACAATATCATTATGAAAAGAAGAGCAGATCTAGAGTGTAATGATTTAGAAATATTGTGGACAGAGGTGTCTTTCGGCAACAAAAATATTCTTCTAGGTTGTATATATAAACCTCCTGACAGCAATGTCAGCTATTGGAATAAGCTTGATGATTTACTTGATCATGTTTCTGATGACTCAAGACATGCTAACACTAATATAATTATAACTGGTGATATCAATGTAAATATGAATAATATCTAGACAAATTCTCACCTTAGCAGACTTCTCTCAAAATATGATTTGATTAATTTTGTAAATGATCCTACAAGAATTACTCCAGACTCTTCTACTTCAATTGATGTTGTCTTCACTAATAATAATACTATTGTTAAAGATGTACTTGTATCTCCTCCAATTTGTAGTGACCATTCAGTAATAAACTTCAGTATATGTTACTTCGTATTTAAACAACATGCATACTCGAAAGATATTCTACTCTATAAGAATGCTGATGTTACCAGAATGAACCGTATGATTGATAGTATCAGCTGGGTAAGTATAAATGAGCAGCATGACGTAAATGATTTTAACAGAATACTTATTGACACTATAAATAAAGCTGTAGATGTTTGTATACCTAAGAGGAATATTACAGTTAGACCAAATGATAAGCCATGGATGTCAATCGAGGTCAGGCTAAAAATTAGACAGAGAAATAGAGCTCATAAAAAAGCTGTACAGAGTAATAATCCTGATCATTGGGCACATTTTAGAAATGTTAGAAATGAACTTATTACCTTAATACGTAGGGTTAAATCTGTATACATAGAAAATCTAGAAAATTCTCTTAACAACCAGTCTACTTCTTCATCAAAATGGTGGAACACAGCAAAAGCAATCTTGAAAATTGATGACAAAACACCTATCATTCCTCCTTTAAATTGTAATAACTCCATTTTATTTCATCCACTTGATAAAGCTGAATGTCTTGTTGATTATTTTACATCTAATTCAACTTCTTCTGATTACATTGATCCACTGCCTCCTGTTCCAGAATCCCCAAATACTCTCAATAATATTTCATTTCAAGAACAGGAGATAGTGGATCAGCTGACTGTATTGAATGATAGAAAGCCTGCAGGATCTGATGAAATTGTACCTAAAATTACTAAACTCCTCTCACCATCACTAGTATCTCCCCTTACTTTATTATTCAATAAAACTATGTCTACAGTCTCTATTCCTCTGTCTTTGAAATTAGCTAATATTAATGCTATATATAAAGGTAAAGGTAATAAATGCGATGTTGCTTTAGTAAGATATTAGAAAAAATTGTTTTTAAACATTTATATGATCACTTAATACAATATGAAATTATTACAAAATATCAGTCTGGATTTATCTCGAGTGATTCTACTGTCAACCAACTACTATCATTGTATAATACAATTATTCAAAAATTAGATGAAGGCTTGAAATTAGATCAATATTCTGTGATGTTAGCAAAGCATTTGATCGAGTCTGGCATCCTGGTTTACTATTTAAACTTGAAATGTATGGCATCAAAGGTAAGCTCCTTAATTGGTTTAAGGATTATCTTTTAAACCGTAAACATAGGGTCATGACAGAAGGTTTCTGTTCATCACAATGTCAGGTAAGTGCTGGTGTCCCCCAGGGATCAGTCCTCGGCCCTTTTCTATTTCTTATTTACATCAATGATATCACTGAATGTATAACTAATGAAAAAAGATTATTTGCAGATGACACATCTCTCTTTAGAGTAATACATACCACTCTATTAGATGCTGCCAACAATCTATCTACTGACTTGGTAAATGTTGATGTATGGTCCAAAAAATGGGACATTTAGTTTAATCCAAATAAAACTGAATCATTAACTTTTAGTCGTAAAATGAATATAATTAGTCCTGATATTTTATTTCAAAATGAAATCGTATCTAATGTTACATCACATAAACACCTTGGTGTATTTTTCTCTGCAGATGGTAAATGGCATCATCACATTGACTATATCTATAATAAAGCATATAAACGTCTTAATTTACTAAAGTCAGTAAAATATAAAATGAGTCCAAAAACCTTAGTTACTTTGCATACTTCTTATATTAGACCCATTTTAGAGTATGGTGATATTATTTTTGATAACTGTACGCATGAAGAAGCAAAACTTCTCGAATCAATACAAATAGAAGCTGCCCGTATTATTATAGGACTGCGTAAGGGAACCTCTCATTATAAACTTTACTGTGAACTTGGTTGGGACACCCTTGCTGCAAGACGGAAAAAACATAGATTAATACTCCTTTACAAAATTCTCTGTGCAACTACACCAACTTATCTGAATGAATTAATTGAGCCGTACTTTACTAATGCAAATCCATATTTATTACGTAATGATAGAATGTTTACTATTCCATTATGCAGAACCAATATCTACGCAAAAAGTTTTATTCAAGCCACATTGAAAGATAATAATGAACTTGCAACAAGGTGTGACCTTACCAGTATTACATCAATTTATCAGTTTAAAAAACTTTTAAATATGCATTTAAGTGACATCAGATTCGAAAATATTAATTATGCCTATTTTAATGCTGGTACCAGGAAAAATAATATACTTCTTTGTCAATTAAGAAATAATGTGAGTAATCTTAACTCTGACTTACACAGAGATCATCTTTCTGAATCTCCCATGAAACAATAGAACATTTTTTCTTAACTTGCAGTAAATATGAGGAACCCCGAAGAATACTAAGAGAAAAATTATTCAATTTAAATCATAATCATTATAATTTAAATATATTTTTGTCTGGCTGTGAAACTTGTAATAAACTAATTAACTTAAATATATTTGATAATGTCATTGAGTTCATTAGAGCCACCAATAGATTTTTACTATAGATTAAACCCCATTATTGTTCTGCGATCTGCAATTTCTTTCTTTCCTTATTAAGCCCTTTATATGGTCACTTACCCCTCCCCCCTTTTTCTGATTGGCATGAAATTTGTAATACTTAACATATTATAATAATATATTCCAAGTATTACATATGAAATATTACATAACTCTGAATCAAATCAATTGATTATGAAATAAGTAAGGACAATATCAGTCCACTAATACCATTCTACTAAAGTTCGTTTCTTCCATATTCTACAATATATTTGTCAATGACTGAATATAGTATCCATGACTTAATCCAAAAGCTCATGGGTGGATGACCAATGGCTAGTAAGCCAGTATGGACTTTTTAGGTCTGTATCCCATGGGTGGATGGATTATGTCTTGGGTAATGTTTTCTAAATCCTCCAAAATTTATACAAATTGAAAATACATTTAAGACAAGCCAACTTTTATAAAAAATAATCATAGAATTGTCTTTACTACTTAAATTACATATTCATACCATATTATATTATATATGTACTAAGTAATATCTTTTTTGCATTGAAATTACTTAATTCTATTAAATTAGCAATTTTATATAATTATATATGTGTATACACTTTGTTACAAGGAGATAACTTATATAGGCATATGCCTGTTGTTAAATCCTTTTCTCTATTGAATAAAAGTTTGTGAAATTGAAATTGAAAAAAAAAACAACCTTTCTTTGTAATATTATTTTGAAAACAACCACTTCACTAATAGGTATTTTTTGATAAAGTTATATATAGGTTTCAGAATCAAGGTAATAATGTAATATTTAAATACATATATGAAATGTATTTCAAATAAACAAAGTCCACTGCAAAGTGTTTGATGACTCAATGATGTAATGTCTATGTTTAGGAGTATATTTTTTATTCTTAAAAATACCATACTCATGATACTTAATTATAAAACATCTACCAGTCATATTAGTCCATTATTAATGTGTATTCTGTGGGTGTAAAATTTGGATGAGTCAACTAATATTTCTGACATTTGGTAGACAATTTGACTTTTTGGGGATCATTTTGTTTATGTATGCGTTTATTATGCGTCGCTGCCGATAACTGATAAAAACAATAACATGGCTGTACATGTACCGGTACTGTACACACATACATTACATGTAGTAGATGCTCTAGTTCTGTTAATCTTTTTCAAATACCGTTGGATCACAAACATAAAACAAAACTAAAATGAAAAACATTTCTATAATATTTATATAACTCTTACTCTTCACATATACAGCGAAATACTTCAAAACCCTATGGAATAGACTTGGTGCAGCCATGGTGTTTACCCTATCGACAACTATAGTTCGCGGTAATTTGGTCAACGTCCGGCGAATCACCTGGACCCATCATTTTATGTGTATTCATACACTTACCTCCGAGCCTACGTTCGCAGACGGAGGCGAGGCATTCCGATTGGGGGCGAGGTGTTCCGATTGGGACAATACCCGATGAGTTCAGGATGGTACGTTACCCGATTGTCACGCACGAGCGGAGGTCGATAACCAAATACTAACCTTTGTAAGTGCTTCAAACAGACCAGTAAAATAGGTTAGTATTTGGATACCAACCTGTGCTCGTGCGTTGTATGGGGTAATATGTCCAAAACTAACTCTGATCAAATAAAGGAACCATGCGGTAAGTCCGAATACAAGCTTGGCCAGGTGTAGACTACGCCGCATTCTAGTCACGCACGACAGAACATCACCTTCGGGACGAGCTGACATAAACACCTTCGCTTAGAGAAGTCAGCTCGTCACGTACATTCACAACAGTTCTGAAGTGAAAATTATCTCGAAATATGCACATGAAAATATGCCGATATCTTTGAAACATGTATTTACATGAACGATAGCTTGAAAATAGGAAACTGATAATGTAATACTTACAGACAGGTCCATCTACCACTCTAGACTGCGTCATCAACATGAATGGGGCTGGAAGTGTAATTGATCATTTATAGATAAATCACATGACGAGTTTGTAGGAAATCTCATTATTTATATTTAACCATCATCAGGTTTATGTATTTTAAAGAGAAATCTTCCATTTAATTTGATAAAATAAACAGCTATTTGTAGCATACAAAAGGCATTGTATATATCAGAAAACTAGATGTATAAAAGAGAGTAAAATCAGCAAACCAATAAATACTTAGATGATCATAAAACATAAGAATAACAGCAGTGCGATATAAAAGGTAATATAGTAACCTGGATAAGTCATTATGCATTCACACATACTATAACATAAGATACGTAACACTATTTTGCATTTCAATTTATCTAAAAATGATATTTTTAACAATTTCTGATTGACAGAAATAAGGTCACATAACTCCCCGTAAAAAATCACGTTGCTAGTGTGAACGATTTTGACACGTCACAACACATCTCAACTAAACGAGGTATATCTCGATTGACTCTGATTTCAGCACAGGATATATGTAACAGAGAGCACGATAAATTAAATGTATTTCAATGCCTCCGCAAGGGATCGAGCCAAGGACGTCTGGATTGCTAATCTTACGCAAAACCGATCGAGCTGCTAAACAAAATTCTGAATTCAAAAGTATTATTATCATTAAAGACAATAATTATATTTTCAGGAATGTTTCACTTGGCATTCTAGGATTTTCTTATTCATTGGTGACTTAAGAATATTTTATAATATCTTTGAGATGCATAATTAATTTAAATAGCTGTAAATTTTTCAACATCCGGATTTCCATTTTCCGGCTCCTTCATTTAGTCTTTCCCGATGCGATGACTCGAATTTTTTATTTTCAAAAATTATCATTAGGTATTTTCAGGTAAAATGAACAAATGTCATTTTAAATATGACCACACACAATGTTCAAGAATACTATAATTTCTCCATTCTCTACAAGCAATGACCATTTCTGGTCCATCCATTTGATAATTATTTATAAAGTATTTCCAGGTAAAATAAATCAAAAATACTTTACATGAGACCTCTATATATACACCAAGGAATACAAACAACAGGTCCATTCTCTTGTAAAAATATCGATTTCAGGTCCATCATCAGCCATTTCAGTAATTCAACTGTGACGTCAACCCGGTCGAGAATCTCAAATGATTGTTAATTAATTCAAAGTAGTTTTTGGTCAAATAAGCCCCTACATACGATACAGTATATGACATCGAAAAACATATAATTGGATCCATTCTCACAAAATAGTTGTATTTGAGTGAATTATATGTGTATTTGTGTATTATTTGATAAGATTTGAGTTTATTTGAGTAAAAAGTCAAGCCGCTCATGGGTGAATGAGGTCCATTTAATTTTGATCTGTCTTCGCTAACAGGAAGCGACCATCTTCATTCAAACTTGTTCAGCTGCTACATGTATCTACACACAACAGTTAAGATCTTTGTAATCTAGGAAAGTATTCGCAATCAAGCTTGTACCACGGTCAAGATTCCAATCTTATTTCATTTTTGTTTTCAATTACTTTGTCTTTATTACTGTTCAATATAATATAATATAGTCACAGAGCTGCCCATATTCACAAAAACAGTGTTCTTGTATCTAGAAACCGGTTGGTTACCCCTTTCGAAGAGAAGAGATGCTCGAAAACTATCCTTATTCTATTCCATAGTCAATAATATGGCACCTAGTTTTCTAATCGAACTACTGCCAATATATATTGGCAACATTTATCCTTATAATTTACGAAATGCAGATTTATTTAGGGAACAACACTTTCGTCTACAACTATTAAAAAAACTTTTTCTTTCCTTCTTCTTCAAAACTTTGAAATGACTTATATAACATTATCAGAAACTCGCCTACTTCAAGTTCCTTCAAATCTAATCTAAAAAATCTATGATAGTAAAACGTATTTTTGACAAGCATTTTATCAGTTATGGTCCTCGAAAACTACACAACAGAATAAGAATCGAGCAAGTGCAATAAGCTATGATCTTTATAGAGCCAATCTCGTTGATTCATCTGCTTGTCAATGTGGACATCCCTGTGAAGATTCCCATCATTTTCTTCCTTAAATATCCCCTGTACAACAACTTAAGAGGAACTCTTATTGCTGATTTAACCTGATACGGTCCTGTTAATGTAGATGTTCTTTGCAATGGTTACACGAATATCTCCTCAACTGACAATATAAAAATCGCCAAAGTTGTGCAAAACTTCCTATCCCCATCTCCCCTTCTTTTCATGCCATGTTCCTATAATCAATGCAAAACAACTTAATCCAAAATGCTCCATTTAACCATATAATATATTTAAAAAAAAAATCTAATTCATTAAGTGTATGTGAATTCATTCCGAACATTTATAGGTCGTGTTACTGATCCTTCTCGATGCAGTCATTTGGGGGAAGTCGTTTATAAGTTGGTAAAACTTGCTGACTTATCCCTTTGTCATTATTGTATGTCAATAAAATATGTTTAAGGGGGTTGGAGCTAGTGAGGCTAAAAAATTCCTGACATTCAATTTTGCTGAAATTTTGGTTATTTGCTCAGGAGATAATTATGTATCACTGCCTAAATGAAGAAAAACTTTGTGTGGTTGAATTGTTTTTAGACCCCCCCCCCCCCCCCCCCCCCCTTTAGACCCCCTATAATTATACACCTCTGGTCCTCTTTGTGGACAAAACCCAAATGCACCTAATGCTTTTAAAATGGCAACAAGTTCAATGTTTTTACTTTTGAATATAAAATAAATGCTTCTGTATCTTGATTAACCTCTAGTGAATGTATATATCACATTTTATTATGTATTGGATGCTTATCATAAAAATAATAGCATGTGAAGCTGCAGATTTCGTTATCATGATTCTATTTTATATGGTCATTTTTATGATTAGTTTCTTATTTCAAAAATTTTTGTAAAATAATTGTGTCATTTAATTTTCTCAAAAAACTAACAGGATATGTCATCAATATTACTGCATAGCCATGATTTTTTACGGAAACTTTCTATGGTCAGTTTTTGAAATATGTGACATTTTCTTACCCCACCCCCCTAAATACTTCACTCCAATTTTGGTACATCTCTCTATTCTATGACGTCATATACTGGAAACATCAGTACACAGGGATTATTTTGGTTTATCAAATTGATGGGCCATTAAATTTAGCTGATTTTCAAGAAAACTAATATCATGTGTGGGTCATTACATAAGAAAATTTAAAGATTTTTCCTAATCATGTGGGCTATTCAGTAAATTTGATGGCCAATGGCCACATATGGCCCCCTCCAAAATGAACTCCGAGTACATAATTTAAATGTTTCAGTATATATTACTAAATGCACACATTACCAAAATATAGGGTACAGTTGTTGCGGCAGTAGCGGATCACTTTGCATACAATCGCTGCACACGATTTTACTTGTTTGTTTTTTTTGACAGGTATTGTATATCTCCAGAAAGCAAATTTAATTACCTTTCTTGTGATACCAAAAGATCTGAATACAATTGAACATACGAAATGAAACAAGCAAAACAAGACCTACCGAATTGTCGGTTATATAGCGGATTCAGTACGTCTATAACGGATCACGTCCCCTTGCGGGCCCCTGGTGACGAGTCAAGTTTGCTGGGATGTCTCAAAACGCAATCTTCGGATGCCAATAGACCCCGTCTAATATTAAATCGAAGCTTTTGTTCTGAATATACTAGTAGGTGCATAACAACTCAAAAAGATGGCTCTTTACAACTAACAACTTTAACGTCATTTCCCAGGACGATTTAGCGTTATTCAACTTCATGTCGACGACGTCACCGATGTTAACGTTAGATATATTTTATGGGGAATACCATTTTATAACTAGTAGATCTATCTTTACGATATCGGCAATGTGTATTCCATCTCAACAGGTCAAAATTGTAAGCAGGAAACACTGATTGTATCTTTTATCCAAATTAAATACATGGAAATTGAGTGTCATCCGTGGAAAAAATACCGAGCCGTACATGACGGATAGTCTAGTCGTTAGACTGTAGAACTATTATCAATTTTCTTACGTTTTCCTGTTTAACTCTGCGAATGAAAACAAAGTGATATAATAATTACAAATCGGCATAGAGTTTCTTTCACATTTTAGAATAGAAATTAAAATTTAGTTCACATGAAACTAAGAATTTTATAGGCCGGTTTTTTTTTTATACTCGAACATGTTTATGGTTTGAAATAACCTGAAACATGTTTAAGCTATTAAACATATACATGTTCAAGGGTTTTAAAAAACGCATTGGTTGAACAAAATGGTGTTAAAACAACAACTTAACTAGCTACAATATTTGCATATATAAATTTCTGTAGCTAATATAAAGAGATATTGCATGTTTAAGATTTTTAAAAATTAGCAATGAAATCATTAAGTAAGAATATTTTAAAGAGCATTTAGTGACTTCACATTTCGGCAACATGCTTATATTGATCTATTTTTGGAAAATTAAGCAGCGGAAAAGTATGTAAAAAATATCAGGTGAATGAGCTAACAATTGTCTAGTCTACTAGTGTATGGAATTTCAAGAAAATACATTTGAAAACGAAGTCATAAAAAATCATTGAAAATTTTTCAAAATGCTCGAAATATAAAGTAAAAATATGACGTGACCGAATATTTTTGGCACATTACTGTAACTTGAACATATACTGTCTGAAAAATGAGATGTACAAAGAGAACAACAGCATTTTTCAGAAATGTTTTAATATAATGGAATCATGCCGAACTGATACTCCATATCAACTTCATTTAAATGCTCTGCTAATGTCAGCGTTGCATACAAACCCTTGAGAATATGAAGGTCCTATCAGACCAAAGGGTTATTATGAAGAAATCAACAATCTTTAGTCTTTGTCCGACTTTCAGTCTCACTTTCGTTTAGAGAAATCAACATTTGAAAGTCTCCTCCCTCGCCTGTCAGCTCTACAGCTTACAGCAGCACTTGTTCCATCATCTTGAATCGATCTCAAACATGCTTTTAATCGCGGTTGAGGAACTCTTTAACCATTTAACCGAGTGGTTAAAACCAAGCCATGAAAAAACGCTTAACCATAAAAGTGTTTTAAACCTTAAACATGTTTGAGTATAAAAAAACAGCCCTTATATAGTTTCATTCCAGTTTGAATTCTATACCTTTAATTTTTTTTATTGCTGTTAATTTTCATCAGAGACAGCATTGTTATATAGGCCTCTCTTTTCAATAAACTACTACAGTATCTTTAAAATAAAAGATTAATAAAGAGCAAAACATGTTAAATTGAAATATCCACCGAATAAATTTGTATAATGTATTGTTTACGACACTAGTGAGAGTAATAATTTATAAACTAAACTTAGGCATTGTAGATATTTTCATTTATTCTTTAATACAGAGCTGCATACACTCTTCTGTCATCTCTGGAAAAAAAATGTTGCAAAACTGGTATGTATTATTATACCATGTTTAAATGTTATGGACTTTGGCACATGTTTTTATTGATGATATTAGTCCATTTAACCTAGTCAGTTTCATTTGGATTTTTAGCGAACAGGGGTATCTAACGTTTAAAAAACCTAATTATAATAGTTTTTCTTCGTTTAAACTTTAAAAGTTTAACACGACTCCCTAAACAATTATTGCACTGACTGAAACAATTTTGAGACGACCCCTGGATCAGCTGCGTCACAGCTCTACGTCACCTCAGACTGACTTGGTTCAGTGTGACAGTGACAGCTAATGGGGCATGGCGATTGATGGTACTTTATTAGTTTTGGTCTACATAGAGTCTAGTATAATTAGCTTGGATGAACACCACTTGGAATTTCTTATTCAGTATGCAATATTGGACCGCTAACACAGTAATCGGCGAGTGATCACATTGCAAATGACTGTATCCGTGGAAGCGTCTGCTCTGTCAGCAGAACGACATGATGAAGCTGATACAATAAGTACCTATACCAAGTTATGCATCTGATTTTGTGCAAGTGAATGAATAATTAATTCAACGACCATTTGGGATCGTAATTGACAGACTGGACGATTCAAGGAAGGCTACGGTAGACTCTTCTCATTCGAAAGTGGCGTATGTTTACAAGCTATTTTTAGTGTCAACACATGGCATCAGCTAGGGGCGACATGGGGGGAAATTAGTACACAGTAAAAATTATTACTTGATCAATTGTACTAACTGCTCCTCTTCTTAAGTTGTTTATCTGATAATGGTGACCATTCGAAATTCGAAATAGCGAATACATACTCGTGCGCAAATAAAACAGTGATCCGCTATAGCCGATAAATTACACTTTAAGCAATGCATGATTACGGTTGTAAAAACAATCCAAGATTACGAAATAATGAATTGTTATCAAATAAAACACCATAAGTCATCATTCAATTGCATTTTTATGTGTTTGACAGTGTGTTGTATCTTAGAAACCATTTCCCAATCGAGACTGTCGGGCCATATCTTGTTTAGCGGATTGAGGAATTAACGAATTCTGTACGTAATTTGCTCCTGTATATCAAGTTTTTGTTGTAGACACTAAAACATGATTTATTAACAAATGTGTACAACAAACACCCTCCTGGGAGTCGTACTTTTTTCATAAACAGCTTTAGTTTTTGGAGTGATCCGCGACTGCCGTAACAACTGTATTGGGTGTTATGAAAAAAAGCCAACAACATCATTCAAATATAATTCAGTTATTTAATGAATAAACATAAAATAGCATCAATAATTGAGATGACTTTAAAATGCGTCCCCCCTTTTAGATCTTCGGGAAGTCTTACCCCCATGGCCAACAGCAAGCCGACCTCTATCCTTCCGGAAAGAATCCATGTTGTTGTCGTCTGCGTCTGACAGCTGCATCATCCGGATGACAGCTGCATGTTATTGTCTACGTTATAAATACGCTTGACATCGAAGCGAAGTTAAGCGTTTAGATGACCCCACAAAAGAAATAATCTAGAGGAGTTCCGAATGTAAAGAGTTATCGTTCCTGATTCTCGGATACTAGCTACAACGTCCTTAAACTAATATTATAATTACAGTTTATAGTTCTAAGTTTAGTCCGATTAGATTATTATCAATTAAAAAACAAAACGATTTTTTTGTTCATCTGCCCTCGTTGCGGTAGTTCTAACTTATAGGCTCCTGTTCAATGACTATAATTGCATAATATTGTTAAATAATGAATTAGGTAATGAAGGCGATTTTATTATTTGTTTTTCTTGTCGGCTTTTGTCGGTAATTAGTGAGACCCGCTGCGTGCATGGGGTTGGCTTTTCAACCAGTTGAAGATATAGGGGTTGACGCGGACCTTGAAAAAAAATAAAATAAAAAAAAATAGTTGTCAGGTAAAACATTAGCCTCTCCGTGTATGACCCATGACGTATGTCCGCGCCTACCCCATGGCTGAAGCAACTCGATGTTGGCTGCGTAGTTTTCCGACAAAAATGACAGAGATACAGCCACACATTGTTTTCGATCTTTACTCCTTACAACAGGTTAAATAGCTTGAGTTTGTTAGTGTTTGTGTATGTGTAACTGTCTTTATACTGCTAACATAATGCGAAAAGCCGTCTAACTGATCTGAAGCCATTTTTTCAACATCAAAAAAGCTTAACTTTTGTGGTTTTAGTGCAAGAGTTATTTTTTTGTATTTATGTGCTAAGAAGTACAACATAATGGCAAAATACGGTTTTGGGCATTATGTGGGTATTGCACTTAAGTGCAAAAGTTTTTGCCATTATGTGATTTTTTTGCACTTAAGTAGTGTATGTATTTTGTCCTATAACGGCCGCCCATAATTAACAGGGTTAATTTATTGGACGTCTAATAACAACTTAGGATGAAAGACGTCAGGCCCTGGTGATTAGTTGGGATTAAGTTTTTTATGGCCTTTTTCTTTTTTTCTTTGTTGATGTCAATATTGGATAATGCAGTCTGGTGTGGTCTCACTGGGAGGTACGGTGACTCATCGTCATCTGGTTTGTTAAATACAGTGCCGAAATAGTTGTTTAGTTCTTCAGCAGTTTCTTGTTGGGAATTGGTGATAGTACCGTCAGTTTTGTCCACGTTAGTTACAGACATACCTGTTCGGGTTTTTTCTTTTACGTACTTCCAGAATAGCTTGCTGATGTTATTGATTTTTTTCGTGCTGATAATAACAATTCCGAATCTTTTTGGTTGCGACGTTCCTACCTAGTTTGTAGGAATTGAAATTCTCTTTTGTCTTGCAGTGAAGATATTTTTTTCCATTTTTTGTTTTTTTTATTCGAATGGATTTTTGGGCATCTGTATTTAGATGAGACTTCCATCTGGATTTGTTCGGAGATGTCTTCTTCACGGGTATTTTGTCTTCTATTAGTATTGTAATGGTTTCAAGAAAGACATTCCAAGACTGGTCCGGTGACTTGTCTTCAAATATTCTAGGCCAGTTTTTTTTGTCTAATTCTTCACGTAAAGAATCGTATTGCCCCTTGAAGTAGTTTTTTTCAGTTGTTTTTTTTATAGTTTTGTTGTTGGTGTTTGGCGTGCAATGATAAAGTTAAAACTAATTACAACGTGGTCGGTCTTCCCAATTCCTGGTAGGTAATTGATATCTTCGACCATTCCTTCCTCGTTTGTAAAAATGAGATCTGGTAAGGACGGTTGTTGATTTTGTCTATATCTTGTTGGTTGTAGAACGTTTTGATATAGGAAGGAATCCCCAATACATTCAAGAAATTCAGTTGATATGTGTGTCTCTGATGTGGTTGTTAATCAATTTGACCAATTTATTTCCGGCAAGTTGAAATCTCCCGCTACCAAAACATGACTCGCTTTAATTGAGGAGAATTCTGACATGAGGTTTAGTAGTTTTTGAGAGTTGTCGTTAGACCCGTTGGGCTACGGTAGATATAAAGGATCAACATATTTTCTACGTTTTTAAATTTTAGGTCACAAACGATATATTCTTCAAAGGATGATTTGAGTTGAATTTCGTCAATGGTGATGTCTAAATTTTCCGAGATGTAAATAGCAACGCCTCGCCCCTTATCCTTTCCTAGGAAGGTCCTGTATCCCGCCATGTCGTAGAAGGCACTGTTGACGGGGAGAGTCTTGAATTTCTGGTGTATTTCAGTTAAAATTAGTATATCAGTTGTCTTTTCCTGCATCAGTACTTTTAATTCTTCTTACTTTACAGTGGTCAGAGTATCGACATTTGAATAAAGTACGAGGAGGTTCTTTTGTAAATTGCTGTCGTCGAATAGAATGATATTTGTGTTTCTTCTTTTCCTGTCATCTATGTAACAGGAGAGGAGAAAATGTAGCGGCCAAACCGGGGTTCGAACCCGAGACCTCCGAACACTAGCCGAATGCTCTACCAATTGAGCTACCTGGTCACCGATGATCGACCCATTCCAGTCCCGCTACACACCTCCCTCCTTTTTTCCAAGTCTTCGCCCTCGAAGACACACGAGACCCTTATACAATCACCGTGGGTAAGCGGCCAAACCGGGGTTCGAACCCGAGACCTCCGAACACTAGCCGGATGCTCTACCAATTGAGCTACCTAGTCAGCGATGATCGACCCAGGTCAGTCCCGCTACATCTAGTTCCCTAACTCGATCATCGATTTCTTTTTTTGTTAGGTCGGTTTTGACTTCTTGTACAACTGTTACACGCATGTCCTTGATTGCCCCTCTAATGTGGAGATTTTTCTTCATGAGTGTGTTGAAGCTTGCTAACTTGATCTTCGAGTTTCCCTAGTCTGTGGTCGTTAGACACTTTGACCTCGTTAAGTGTTCTACTTATGTTTTCAAGGATTGGCTGCGTGTTCTTACAGCTTTTACAAGACCAGGTGAATCCCTCTAGTCTTCCACTTTCTATTAAGTTGAAAACTTCTGACTTTAGTTTTGAACATTCAGCACAAAATAGCAAGCCACACCCATCACATGTTATGAATGGTACTCCACGTTTTAGGTTCGTGTCACACTTGGCACAGATGTCATCTCCCGAAGATCTGTGTCTTTTCGGTACTCTATTTTCCATTATTGCTCAAAAACACGTTTACCATGCAAAATTGAGTATATCGGATTTCAGTAATGTAGTGAATTGTATTAACCAGTATGTTGGTACCCCAGTAAATAATTTATATAAGACTAGATATTGTTTATAGTGTACATGTATTTTCACACAGTCTTCAAATAGTCAGAATGGTTGACGCTCTAGTACGATTACCATACACAGTAGTATACCAGTCCTTTACTGGTAGTATGATGCACGATACGCCAATAACACAGTTTGGTTGGTTTCAACTTCACATATATCATGTTACAATTTGTGTAGCAAATTTACATCAGTACTGCTGGTCTTGTATGTTTGGTCGTGGTTGTCCAGTCCGGTATAGTAACTGACATTGATATATAATATTTACAGGTTTATAAAGCGCACCTATTGGGATAGGATAGGCCAGCACGGTTACCATGCAAGGAATCGTTATAATAACTATTGTCGTAGTATAACTAACATATCATATGGTGGTATAGATGGTAGTATTGATGGATGTGTATATTTGGTTGACTACCAGCACGGCTTCCATGCCAGTTTGTATTTATACAACATTTTGTTATAGATCATTATTGGTTTGGTTTATTTTGTTTAACGCCCCATTAACAGCTAAGGTCATTTAAGGACGGCCTCCCGTGAGTGCGACATGCATGCGTGTGGTGAGTGCGTATGTGTGTTTTGGGAGGCTGCGGTATGGTAAGGTAAGTCTCCTTGTGATAGGCCGGAAGTTTTGCCGATTTATAGAGCTACCTTACTGAAACATACTGCCGAAGACACCCAGCAGCACACCCCACCCGGTCACATTATACTGACAACGGGTGAACCAGTCGTTCCACTCCAAATGCTGAGCGTTAAGCAGGAGTAGCAACTACCATTTTCAAAGACTCCGGTATATCTCGGCCAGGGGGCAAAACCCAAAGCCTTCCTCACAGGGGCGAACGCTCAACTAAAGGCCAAAAGTGAGGCATTGTCAAGAGAGACATTAGGAAGAAGAAAGTTGTTAAGAAAGAAGAGAAAAGATGAGATCCCTTATTTAGTCGCCTCTTACGATCATCCAATGGGGACAGCAGGTACTATTCTTACGCCCTACGTGCAGGACAGGACCATGTAAGAACCTATGTGCTCATGTATTACATTTTATCAAAACTCAGTATAGTAACAATACAGCAATATTACTAATAGGTGATATGCTTGTTTATACTGGTTGGTACTAGCTCATATCGTTCGAAGTTACACTTAGAAAGTCCTGTTCAGGTATTTCACAACACCTGAAGCGACCATCTTCATTCAGCTGTTCAGCTGCTACATGCATCTACACAAAACAATTAAGATCTTTGTTATCTAGGAAAGTATTCGCAATCAAGCTTGTAGCACGATCAAGTTTCCAACCTTAAATCATTTTTGTTTTCAATTACTTTGTTACATTACTGTTCAATATATCATTTACAGTTGATAGTTCTAGGTTCAATCCGGTTAGATTATTATCAATTAAAAAATCAAAACGATTTTTTGTTCATCTTTCCTCGCTGCGGTAATTCTAACGTGTTGTAGGCTCCTGTTCAATAAATATAAGTACATAATATAGTAAATTAAGAATTCAGAGACAAAGGCGATTTTATTATTTGTTTTCTTGTCGGCTTTTGTCGGTAATTAGTGAGTCCCGCTGCGTGCATGGGGAGTAGAGCAAATGTAATGGATTTTCATTTCCCGACTTTTCGGGAAAAATTTCTGGGAAAAGAATTATCTGACTAACCTTGTTATTATTTTTTATTAGCAAACACACTTTTATTATATCCGGTCATTGATATGATACGAAGATACAGGTCTACAAATTACAGGTCTACTGAGATGAAAATTATTTCGGAATATGCGTCTCAAAATATGTCGACATCCTTTTAAACATTTATTCATATGAATGATAAGTTGAAAGTAGAACAAATGACAATTCAAAACTTACGTAAATTCCACAGTGAGTAATCCACTTCATCTGACCCAGGAGCTGTAATTGATGAATTATAAATAAAATGACGAGTGAAAGAGGAGCAAACAATTAATACTTTATTGGGGATCTCTATTGTGTTTTTTGTTTTCGTTTTTTTCATAATTTAAGCATCATAAATTTTATTGTTTTTTTTCTCATTTCATTTGATAGATATAACAGGTATTTGTAGCATACGAAAGACATTTAAGAAAATCAAATGTAAAAAAGAGGTTAAAATCAGCATAACAATAAATACCTAGATGATCAGGAAACATAAGAATAACAACAGTACGATATAACAGGTGAACATTAATACATGGATACTTCATAAATCATTCACCCATAATATTGCATTAGATGTTTAATACGTATTGCATTACAATGTATTAAAAATGATATTTTTCACAAATTCTGATTTATTAAAATAAGTTGACATAACTCCCCGTTATAATCTCATAACTAGATTGGGCGACCTTGACACATCTTAAAACACCAACAGACAATATGTCAGACGAAATATCAACTAACTTAGGTATATCTAGACTTACTTTGCTTTAAGCAGAGGGTATATGTAACAGAGAGCATGATATATCAAATTTATTTTAAGTCGTCTTCAAGGGATCGAACCCGGGATCTCTTGATTACTAGTCGTATTCTCAAACGATCGAGCTAAATAGAAGATCTATTTAGCCTATATTGCTACTAGTATTTACCAGGGCTACATACAGAAAAAATAGTAGTGATAGAGCGGTAAATAAGACTCGAAATTATTATAACGGTTATTTATAATCATATCATTTTCAGGAAGGTTTCATTTGACATTCTACCTATCATTGTCGTAACCTCGTGGATAGGTGGGATTAACAGGGTTAATTTATTGGACGTCCATTGATTACAGGAGAAATCATTCATATTTATAAATGAATTATGTTTCTAGTGCTTAATTCGTAGATCGGCGGTGTTTTAAATGTCCGTCACTTGCACGTTTCTTCATTCCATTATCAACTGCCTTATACCACACTTACTCTTTATTTCTATCGGAATCTTCGTTGCAGTAGCGAACTAGGTTTCACCTCGTATTCATTCATTTCGATCAGATCTTGCTAACACGATTGCTTAACTCTCGTAGATTTCAGTTGTTTAGATTGACGTGGATGGCGTCATATGTTGTCCGTCTTTAACAACTTACATTTTCGACTTCTTCTCCACAACCGCTCAACCAAATTCAATGAAATTTAGCAGGAATCTTCCATAGCTGGCCAAATGTCAACCACATTTGTGAATTATATGTTCTCCAACCCCCTGGGGCCACAGGGGCGTGACTAACATTTCAAAAATCTTCTCAAGTCCCAGATATGGTGGAATCAAATACTCCTCACAGGTAGAAAGGTCTTAAGGTGCATAACCAAAATTGTGAACTTCATGACCCCGGGCCTTATGTTTGCCCCTGAGGAGGGGGTAACATTTGCTAGAGTTTATATAGGAAAATAACATTTTTGACTATCATTTGTTTCATTTCTATTGGAATTCATTCTAATTTGGCTAGGATAATATCAGCATGGGATGATAGTTTCATAGTATGCACATGTTCGATCTGACTGACCCCCAGGGGCTGATGGGCGGGGCTAAAAAATGTCAAATTAGCTTAGATTTCAAAAGCATCTTCCCAATGCCCAAACAAGGTAAAATCAAATACTCTTCTTAAATGGAAGAGTCTTAAGATGCTTTACAAAAATAGTGAATTGCATGACCCTGAGGTATCATATTTATCCCTGGGGAGGGGCTAAACTTTACTGAAGTTTATACAAGGAAATCACATTTTTGAACATCATTTGTTTCATTTTTATTGGAATTAGCAGTTTTTGAAGGCAATTTGCTGGTATGCACTTTTTGGCCGAACTGACCCCCTAAGGCTGATGGGAGTGGTCAAAAAGGGTCAGTCATATTTACAGAAATATTGCAATGCTCAGATGAACGATGAACGCCCATGGGTCTCTTGATGTTATATTTCTTTTTGGGTAAGACATTCAGTTCTCAATGCAGGGAATAGGGTTTTAATCAGAAATGTAAACCTAAGGTAAAATAAAAGTTACTGACAAGTGGAATAATATTATCCAAACCTCATAAGGACAAACCAGTGTGCAGTGTCAAGCTGAAACACAGTGTGCGCTCAGGTAGAGTTTGAACTGTTCATCGGAACATACTGTTACAATTGCACGAAATGAGGCGGAGCCACATGAATCAATTGTACGATCTTTGAACGATAGCATGTCTGATTCAAGTTCGAACTCGAGGGTGGAGTAAGTGTCATCTTACGTACCTAGGGCCACTCGACAAGGTATCAGGGTATCTATAAATTGGTCTGACAATCTACATATCAGTGTAGAGAACAGTGATTCTCAAAATCTTTCTATAGTCGATATAGTGACAAAGTAGGGACTAGACACAGGGATAAAACGACTGGTTTGAGGATATACAGGCAAGTCCTGTAGTAAACGAATTTGTAGTAGGGGAACAAAGCCCAAGGCACTATAAACGATTGCGTAAACCTCAAGATCGGTTTAGGGAATGGCATATGGGCCAAGTTGTTGAAGAGGACTGGGTTTTATGATAAAAATGTATGAGCAATTTTCTAATTTCAGTAGCTTGTTTCATTAAATGAAATATTTTGAATGATTTGGTTTCAGACTGGAGATAAGGAGAAAAATTCTGATACACGTTCTTCTCAACCTAATTGTTTTTCCCCAAAACCATTATTTGATAATTATTTATGTACTAATAGTAATGCAATTGTATTTGCTAATTAAATTGATACAGATTTAAAACGAGCTGGAAATTAATGAATTTTTGTTGTTGCTATTCTTGTTTTCTTGTACTGAGAAATTACGAACTAAGAATGTCGGGACGACATTTTTAAACAGGGGAATACGTATTTACTAAACTCATACATGAAAATTATGTGATTTTATTATGATTTACATGTTGACCTCTAATACTCTATACATACTTCATTTATATCGGAGATATTCAAAAAGTAACAGTATACATGTAATAATAATGATATCATTACGAATAGACATGAAGGTATATTTGAGTATGAATTAGTAATATTTAAGTTGGTTTACTAAACGGAAACGTAAGTCTGATAATAACTGTAAATCAAACTTTGACATTGGATCCGGAATATTCTATCAAAGTGATGAAAACACAACAACTTTCTTTTGTATTTTATGTCAAGAAAAATTTAAACTGTTGAAAGTAAAGTTTTTGAAATATTAAAAACACTTCGAGTACAAGATAGTTCCAATCCATTTTCAGAGACCAACAACTTGCCAAATATATTTTCGTTTGTTCCCAATTTCTATTTTTTACGTGGTTTGTTAAAAGTCTTTAAATCAAATTAATGCTATCATACATTTTTCAATGAAAAAAAACTTGAAGTGCCAGATCTATTCAGCTATTTTATATAAGGTTTGCGAATAAAAAAATCATTAATATGATATAAAATACTGATCAAATGCTACCTCCCGTGAAAACAGATTTCCAATCGACCGGAAGTCCTACGTTTGATTACAGTACGTAAGTGTTATCCCCCTGTAAGTAGTCAGGAGCGATGTTGATCTGTGACACCAGAAAAACTACAGAGCAATATGATGAAATATCAAGGATGGATAACTCATTTTTATGGGTTAAAAAAAGACAATTATACATTGTATCATTTCTACTTTCATGGTAATATTTTTTTTTTATTCCATAATCTAAGGGATGGTTCGGGACAATGCATTAGGCCTGTCAAATTATCTTGAATATGCCCATCATTGGCAATTATCGTAACATGCTTTATACATGAATGAATATATATTATATATTACATGACCGTTAACCTCTTTCATTGATTACATACATTGTAAAATATGAAAATAACAAAATAAGGTCCCAACGGAACGCTGGATCTCCGAACCTTGGTTGTGAAGGTGTACACACGTGTGGGCAGTCCCTTACACGTGTGACGAAAACCGTTCCTTTTACAATTGTATAAATGTATCAAATACCTTACTATACCTTACTTAGTTTTCATTCTCATCGTCATGATTAACGAGATATTAACGATTATTTTACGGACTAAACATTCAAGCTAAATTATAATGAATAAATGATATCACAGAACTCAAATCTTAATTCAGTTGCTAGGTAGAGAGTGATGCAGAGGTGACCACGTGTGTCTTACACTAAAAACTGCTTTACGTTATATAAGCATTGACCACAAAAAAAAATTCTTGTTGAAACCTTGGCTTGCACACCACGTGATAAGCGATAGATATATAAATGCCTGCTAGGTAGAAGTTCATTTTATCAACCTATACTGTTATTGTCAAGTGACCTCCATTCTTGTATTACAATCGATAATAGAATCGACTGGATTAAAATTATAAATCTTTATGTGATAACTTGTTTTATTTCTACTCGAACATCAGCATTCGATGACTTAAAATAATATGAAGCACTGATTAAAATAATATCTCCCTAGAAAAAAGGTTTCTAATCGAACGTCGCACCTACGTTTGAGTACAGTACGTAAAAGTAGTCAGGAGCCATGTTGATTTTTGACGCCAAGAAAACTACAGAGCAACATGATTAAACATCAAGGGGAGATAACTAAAAGAAAATGATAAGGGTGCATTTATTAATTTTACTTTCATGGTAAGATTATGTTTTCTTTATTCCATAAATAATTATCACAATCTATTACTGCAAGAAAGGTTATATGATTTCTCATATACATGTTCGATATCAATATATTTAAAAGTAAAAGTAGTCAGGAGCCATGTTGATTTTTGACACCAAGAAAACTACAGAGCAACATGATTAAAAATCAAGGGGAGATAACTAAAAGAAAATGATAAGGATGCATTGTATTATTTTTTCTTTCATGGTAAGATTATGTTTTCTTTATTCCATAAATAATTATCACAATCTATTACTGCAAGATAGGTTATATGATTTCTCCTATACATGTTCGATTTCGATATGATAAAATTCTTACTTGTAGGTGACTTTTCTCCACTAAAATAAGATTATGCCAGCGAACACTAAACATTTACAGAGAATTCTTATATTTGTTTTATTCGTATTTTGAAATATTCACTAATTTGAAAATGCCCATGCTTTCTCCAAAAAGTCTAAAGATGAAAAATATTAACATGGAAAGGCACAATATTTTGCAACAATGCAAATGGCGGCTCAAAGATCGCTCATATCAACTTTCATGAGATTCGGTTAATCATTTTCTGACCGTGTAGTATCCCCTTAGTATAATCTACTTAATTCTTTATTATACATCATACAATTGTACAACATTGAATATTTTATTGATAAATAAATGTTGTGCGGGTGGTCAGTACATAGTCAATTTTTTAAGAGAGTAAACTCAAGAGCTAAATAATAAATGCCTGATGATATCAGGACTTTCCCAGTTAACACTAAACATTTACACAGAATTGTGGCGTTTGTTTCATTCTTATTTTGAAATAATCACTTTTTGAAAACATGCATGCTTCCTGCAAAAAGTCCAGAAATTAAGAAAATAAACATGGGAAGGCAAAGCAATATTTTACAACAAATTAATGATGTCTTTTTATTTTGTATGTTATTAAGCACACTGCGATAATCTGTTATTATACGAAATGGCACATCTCTCTCTCTCTCTCTCTCTCTCTCTCTCTCTCTCTCTCTCTCTCTCTCTCTCTCTCTTCTACATATCATGTACAAAAGTGTTTGCTTTTGTGTATGTTTGTGTGTGATGAGGGTGCGTGTGTGTGTTGATGTGTATTTGAAAGTGCAAATGTCTATATTGTTTGATGATGATGATAATGATTGGATGGTGATGTTGATGATAAGGATGAGGATGATATGATGAGGATGAAGATGAGTGTGAGTAGTTAGGATAATTGTTAAAAGATTATGGCAGTAGTGTGCATGTGATATATTAAAATTATTGACTGTTAATGATATATGTGTTTTTGGAAAATAAAAAAATTATAAAAAAAAAAAAAAAGATCGCTCATGTCAAGTTTCGTTTATTTTTTTCCTGACCGTGTTGTATCATCTTTATATAATCTACTTAATACTTTATTTATCCATCACACAATTTTACAGCAATGGATACCATGGAGATAAATAGATGTCAAACAAAATACTCATACTTTACGCATCGGGCACAAAATATATGTTTTATCCGTACATTTCTTCAAGTCAAACACCTCAATCTCTGTTCCTGACTGAAGTGTCTTTTTGATGTTCGTAATTTGGTCCTGGCATTCTCTTTGCTGGTTCGTACGTGTTGTCTGACACTCCATCAATCTAATGTGATTCTTCGTCTCGTTCTCTTTACATGCCTGAATCAAAATAGCACCCTGCTTTTCAGCTTCCTCCTTTATTTCACGTACTCTAGACTTTATCAAATCAGATGCTTCTCTGTGTTTCTCCTTGGTTTTAGCTATCTCCTTTTCGACATCACTAGTACCTTTTAATATCGAAGGAAGGTAAACATCGTCTTTTCGCCCCGTCATAACGCTGTTTATGGTTATGGCGCCCCGCTAATCATCGTCTTTTCGCCCCGCCATAATGCTGTTTATCGTTATGGCGCCCCGCTAAACATCGTCTTTTCGCCCCGACAATACGATAATTATCGTTATGGCGCCTTCCGGCTAGTCATGGGCTGAGCAATCTTTCATAGAAGATGGCGGAGCAAAGCAGTTACACCAGCCTTTTGAACGGAGACAATACCACTAGTATCCTTTTTATTTAGCTTTAATAACCTTTTAGGTGGGTTTTTAAATGGTTTGGTACACATTGTACCGCTTATGTTCACTTGTGCTGTTTTATATATGTTAGAATATACGGTTAAGTTGCTTTTTCAATTTTACATTTTGAAATCATAATTTATATTCAGTAAAAATGTGTAACATGTTGTTAAATACAATTTCTGATAATTTTCCTCAAACATTGTGAGAACTGGATCTAATTAGAGAATATCATTTTGCTGGCTACACGTACTCTGAGATTATTCTTATTCTTTTCTACCGACATCACGTGTCTATAAGGTTTGTATGTTTGTTGTTCAGACTATTTGGACAACGCTTCAAACATTTGTTTTTTACCACATCATTGATTCCCTCTTTATGAGGATGTTATATCTTTAATGTATTTTGAATGAAAGAGCATTGCATGTTATATATAGTTTTCAAAGCCACGTTTATATTTATGTAATATTAATTATAAGCTGTTATTTCAGCTGTAGACAACGACATCGGATACTCTGATCAGCCCTGATAAGCCCTGATAAGTCGGGGCGCCAGAACGAAACAACGAAATAGCAGAAATCAGCCACCATACCTTTTTAATTTTTTAGAATTGAATTTCTCTTCCGTCTTGCAGTGAAGATATTTTTTTCCATTTTTTGTTGTTTTATTCGAATGGATTTTTGGGCCTCTTTATTTAGATGAGACTTCCGTTTTGATTTGTTCGGAGATGTCTTCTTCACGGGTATTTTGTCTTCTATTAGTATTGTAATGGTTTCAAGAAAGACAATCCAAGACTTGTCCGGTGGCTTGTCTTCAAATATTCTAGGCCAGTTTATTTTGTCTTATTCTTCACGTAAAGAATCGTATTACCCCTTGAAGTAGTTTTTTTTCACAATGTGTTGTTGGTGTTTGGCGTGCAATGATAAAGTTATAACTAATTACAACGTGGCCGCTCTTCCCATTTCCTGGTAGGTAATTAATATCTTCGACCATTCCTTCCTCGTTTGTAAAAATGAGATCTAGTAAGGACGGTTGTTGATTTTGTCTATATTTCGTAGGTTGTAGTACGTTTGATATAGGAAGGTATCCCTAATACATTCAAGAAATCCGGTTGATATGTGTGTCTCTGATGTGATGGTTATCCAATTTGACCAATTTATTTCGGGCAAGTTGAAATCTCCCGCTACCAAGACATGACTCGCTTTAATTGAGGAGAATTCTGACATGAGCTTTAGTAGTTTTTGAGAGTTGTCGATATTAAGGATCATCGTGTTTTCTCCCTTTTCAAATTTTAGGTCACAAACGATATATTCTTCAAAGGATGATTTGAGTTGAATTTCGTCAATGGTGGTGTCTAAATTTTCCGAGATGTCAATAGCAACGCCTCGCCCCTTATCCTTTCCTAGAAAGGTCCTGTATCCCGCCATGACGTAGAAGGCACTGTTAACAGGGAGGGTCCTAAATTCTGGTGTGTTTCAGTTAAATTTAGTATATCAGGTGTCTTTTCCTGCATCAGTACTTAAAATTCTTCTTACTTTACAGTGGTCAGAGTATCGACATTTGAATAAAGTACGAGGAGGTTCTTTTGTAAATTACTGTCGTTCCGGTTAAAACTGGTATCCTATTGATTGTTGTTGATTGACACATTTGGGTTGGAGTTTATAAACAGTTGAGACTGTGGGATACCTACAATAACAGTTTTGTCGGGGTCTCCGTCTGTAATGAATGTATCCATGTAATAATCAGCGGAGGCATTGAGGTTAAGATGATGGATTGAAGCGTTACCTCGTACAGATGATTTTTAGCGGCCGTGTTTTCCTCACGTCAATTTTATCTAGGCGGAAATGTGCTGTAATTTGGAGGTCATCTACACCTAGTCTGGAAGGTCAGGTTCATCTAGTCTTTTCTTGTGATTGCCTCCACCTGATTTCCCTGGCACGTTGAATAGAATGGTGTTTGTGTTTCTTCTTTTCCTGTTATCTAGTTCCCTTACTCGATTATCGATTTCTTTTGTTAGGTCGGTTTTGACTTCTGGGACAACTGTTACTCGCATGTCCTTGACTGCCCCTCAAGTGTGGAGATTTTTTCTTCATGAGTGTGTTGAAGCCTGCTAACTTGATTTTCGAGTTTCCCTAGTCTGTGGTCGTTAGACACTTTGACCTCGTTAAGTGTTCTACTTATGTTTTCAAGGATTGGCTGCGTGTTCTTACAGCTTTTACAAGACCAGGTGAATCCCTCTAGTCTACCACTTTCTATTAAGTTGAACACTTCTGACTTTAGTTTTGAACATTCAGCACAAAATAGCAAGCCACAACCATTACATATTATGAATGGTACTCCACGTTCTAGGTTCGTGACACACCAGGCAGAGGTGTCATCTCCCGATGATATGTGTCTTTTTGGTACTCTATTTTCTAGTATTGCTCAATACCACGATTACCATGCAAAGTTGAGTATATCGAATTTCAGTAATGTTGTGAATTGTATTAACCAGTATGTTGGTACCCCAGTAAATAATTTACATAAGACTAGATATTGTTAATAGTGTACATGTATTTTCACACAGTCTTCAAATAGTCAGAATGGTTGACGCTCTAGCATGGTTACCATGCACAGTAGTGTCACAGTCCTTTACTGTTAGTATGATGCACGATACGCCAATAACACAGTTTGGTTGGTTTCAACTTCACATATATCATGTTACAATTTGTGTAGCAAATTTACACCAGTACTGCTGGTCTTGTATGTTTGGTCGTGGGTGTCCAGTCCGGTATAGTAACTAACATTGGTATATAATATTTATAATATTTACATTTATAAAGCGCACCTATTGGGATAGGATAGGCCAGCACGGTTACCATGCCAGGAATCGTTATAATAACTATTGTCGTAGTATAACTAACATATCATATGGTGGTATAGATGGTAGTATTGATGGATGTGTATATTTGGTTGACTACCAGCACGGCTTCCATGCCAGTTTGTATTTATACAACATTTTGTTATAGATCATTATTGGTTTGGTTTGGTTTATTTTGTTTAACGTCCTATTAACAGCTAAGGTCATTTAAGGACGGCTTCCCGTGAGTGCGACATGCATGCGTGTGGTGAGTGCGTATGTGTGTTTTGGGAGGCTGCGGTATGGTAAGGTAAGTCTCCTTGTGATAGGCCGGAAGTTTTGCCGATTTATAGAGCTACCTTACTGAAACATACTGCCGAAGACACCCAGCAGCACACCCCACCCGGTCACATTATACTGACAACGGGTGAACCAGTCATTCCACTCCAAATGTGCTGAGCGCTAAGCAGGAGTAGCAACTACCATTTTCAAATACTCCGGTATATCTCGGCCAGGGGGCAGAACCCAAAGCCTTCCTCACAGGAGCGAACGCTCAACTAAAGGCCAAAAATGAGGCATTGTCAAGGGAGACATTAGGAAGAAGAAAGTTGTTAAGAAAGAAGAGAAAAGATGAGATCCCTAGTTTAGTCGCCTCTTACGATCATGCAATGGGGGCAGCAGGTACAATTCTTACGCCTTACCTGCAGGGCAGGACCATGTAAGAATCTATGTGCTCATATATTACATTTTATCAAAACTCAGTATAGTAACAATACAGCAATATTACTAATAGGTGATATGCTTGTTTATACTGGTTGGTACTTGCTCATATCGTTCGAAGTGACACTTAGAAAGTCCTGTTCAGGTATTTCACAATACCTGAAGCGACCATCTTCATTCAGCTGTTCAGCTGCTACATGCATCTCCACACAACAATTAAGATCTTTATAATCTAGGAAAGTATTCGCAATCAAGCTTGTAGCACGATCAAGTTTCCAACCTTAAATCATTTTTGTTTTCAATTACTTTGTTACATTACTGTTCAATATATCATTTACAGTTTATAGTTCTAAGTCTAATCCGGTTAGATTATTATCAATTAAAAAATCAAAACGATTTTTTTGTTCATCTTTCCTCGCTGCGGTAATTCTAACGTGTTGTAGGCTCCTGCTCAATAAATATAAGTACATAATATAGTAAATTAAGAATTCAGAGACAAAGGCGATTTTATTATTTGTTTTCTTGTCGGCTTTTGTCGGTAATTAGTGAGACCCGCTGCGTGCATGGGGAGTAGAGCAAATGTAATGGTTTTTCATTTCCCGACTTTTCGGGAAAATTTTCTGGGAAAAGGATTATCTGACTAACCTCGTTCTTATTTTTTATTAGCAAACACACACTTTTATTATATCCGGTCATTGATATGATACGGAGATACAGGTCTACAAAATACAGGTCTACTGAGATGAAAATTATTTCGGAATATGCGTCTCAAAATATGTCGACATCCTTTTAAACATTTATTCATATGAATGATAAGTTGAAAGTAGAACAAATGATAATTCAAAACTTACTTATAGTCCGCGGTGAGTAATCCACTTCATCTGACTCAGGAGCTGTAATTGATGAATTATAAATAAAATGACGAGTGAAAGAGGAGCAAACAATTAATACTTTATTGGGGATCTCTATTGTGTTTTTGTTTTCGTTTTTGTTTCATAATTTAAGCATCATCAATTTAATTGTTTTTTTCTCATTTCATTTGATAGATATAACAGGTATTTGTAGCATACGAAAGACATTTAAGAAAATCAAATGTAAAAAAGAGGTTAAAATCAGCATAACAATAAATACTTAGATGACCATAAAACATAAGAATAACAACAGTACGATATAACAGGTGAACATTAATACATGGTACTTCATAAAACATTCACCCATAAAATTGCATTAGATGTTTAATACGTATTGCATTACAATGTATTAAAAATGATATTTTTCACAAATTCTATTAAAATAAGTTGACATAACTCCCCGTTATAATCTCATAACTAGATTGGGCGACCTTGACACATCTTAAAACACCAACAGACAAGATGTCAGACGAAATATCAACTAACTTAGGTATATCTAGACTTACTTTGCTTTAAGCAGAGGGTATATGTAACAGAGAGCATGATATATTAAATTTATTTTAAGTCCTCTTCAAGGGATCGAACCCGGGATCTCTTGATTACTAGGCGTATTCTCAAACGATCGAGCTAAATAGAAGATCTATTTAGCTTATATTGCTACTAGTATTTACCAGGGCTACATACAGAAAAAATGGTAGTGATAGAGCGGTAAATAAGACTCGAAATTATTATTATGGTTATTTATAATCATATCATTTTCAGGAATGTTTCATTTGACATTCTGACTATTATTGTCGTCACCTCGTGGATAGGTGGGATTAACAGGGTTAATTTATTGGACGTCCATTGATTACAGGAGAAATAATTCATATTTATAAATGAATTATGTTTCTAGTGCTTAATTCGTAGATCGGCGGTGTTTTAAATGTCCGTCACTTGCACGTTTCTTCATTCCATTATCAACTGTCTTGTACCACACTAACTTTTTATTTCTATCGGAATCTTCGTTGCAGTAGCGAACTAGGTTTCACCTCGTATTCATTCATTTCTATCAGATCTTGCTGACACAATTGCTTAACTCTCGTAGATTTCAGTTGTTTAGATTGATGTGGATGGCGTCATCTGTCGTCCGTCTTTAACAACTTACATTTTCGACTTCTTCACAACCGCTCAACCAAATTCAATGAAATTTAGGAGGAATCTTCCATAGCTGGCCAAATGTCAACCACAATTGTGAATTATATGTTCTCCAACCCCCAGGGACCACAGGGACGTGACTAACATTTCAAAATTATTCTCAAGTCCCAGATATGGTGGAATCAAATACTCCTCACAGGTAGAAAGGTCTTAAGGTGCTTAACCAAAATTGTGAACTTCATGACCCTGGGCCTTATGTTTGCCCCTGAGGAGGGGGTAACATTTGCTAGAGTTTATATAGGAAAATAACAATATCATTTGTTTCATTTCTATTGGAATTCATTCTAATTTAGCTAGGATAATATCAGCATGGGATGATAGTGTCATAGTATGCACATGTTGGATCTACCTGACCCCCAGGGGCTGATGGGCGGGGCTAAAAAGGGTCAAATTAGCTTAGATTTCAAAAGCATACTCCCAAGGCCCAAATAAGGTAAAATCAAATAATCTTCTTAAATGGAAGAGTCTTAAGATGCTTTACCAAAATAGTGAATTGCATGACCCTGAGGTATCATATTTATCCCCGGGGAGGGACTAAACTTTACTGAAGTTTATACAAGGAAATCACATTTTTGAACATCATTTGTTTCATTTTCATTGGAATTAACAGTTTTTGATGGCAGTTTGCTAACATGCACTGTTTGGCCGAACTGACCCCCAAGGGCTGATGGGAGTGGTCAAAAAGGGTCAGTCACATTTACAGAAATATTGCAAATGTCAGATGAACGATGAACGCCCATGGGCCTCTTGCTGCTATAGTTCTTTTCGGGTAAGACATTCAGTTTTCAATGCAGAGAATAGGGTTTTAATCAGAAATGTAAACCTAAGGTTAAAATAAAAGTTACTGACAAGTGGAATAATATTATCCAAACCTCATAAGGACAAACCAGTGTGCAGTGTCAAGCTGAAACACAGTGTGCGCTCAGGTAGAGTTTGAACTGTTTATCGGAACATACTGTTACAATTGCACGAAATGAGGCGGAGCCACATGAATCTATTGTACGATCTTTGAACGATAGCATGTCTGATTCAAGTTCGAACTCGAGGCTAGAGGAAGTGTCATATTAACTCTTTCGGTACCGTCGTCGACTATAGTCGACATAAACATGTGCTCTCTCTTCCCCGTTGTCGACATTAGTCGACATCAAAATGTGCTCTCTTTTCCCCGCTGTCAACTTTAGTCGACAGGCTTAGTTGACGTTATTAAAATGTTGATTTGTTGAAACTATCACCTGGCATATACAATCATCCGATGCAATGACAAATATAAGGTGGTCAAAACTTTGGAAACAAACATTTTTGATGACATATTCGTTCTTTATTCGTTTGGGTTACGTGTTTTTCCGTTAGAGCAATAGGTGAAATTTTCTCTATGTTCTTAATGTAAACAATATGGCGGCCTGCTACACTAACATTTTAGATATCGCTGTCTAGGACGTTTCAGAGTGTTCAATCTGACATCTAGATCTTATTTAGTTGAATATTTCTTAATTATGTACAAAGATCACACTAACCTTTATGTTTCTATATGAAAAAAATAACACATCAAAAACGTTCATGTAGTCTGCCATTTTGTTTAAACCTCTGGGGGCGAGGCTAATAACTACTTCCGGTACGGAATCCGGAAAGGACACAAAGTACGGAAAGAATTAAGTACCTAGGACCACTCGACAAGGTATCAGGGTATCTATAAATTGGTCTGACAATCTACATATCAGTGTTGGGACTAGTCACAGGGATAAAACGGACAGGTTTGAGGATATACAGGCAAGTCCTGTAGTAAACGAATTTGTAGTAAGGGAACAAACTGGGTTTTATGATAAAAATGTATGGGCAATTTTCTAATTTCAGTAGCTTGTTTCATTAAATGAAATATTTGGATGATTTGGTTTCAGACTGGAGATAAGGAGAAAAATTCTGATACACGTTCTTCTCAACCTTATTGTTTTTCCCCAAAACCATTATTTGATGATTAGTTATGTACTTATAGTAATGCAATTTTATTTGCTAATTATACTGATACATATTTAAAACGAGCTGGAAATTAATGAATTTTTGTTGTTGACATTCTTGTTTTCTTGTACTGAGAAATTACGAACTAAGAATGTTGGGACGACATTTTTAAACAGGGGAATAAGTATTTACTAAACTCATACATGAAAATTATATGATCTTATTGTGATTTACATGTTGACCTCTAATACTCTATACATACTTCATTTATATCGGAGATATTCAAAAAGAAACAGTATACATGTAATAATAATGATATCATTAGGAATAGACATAAAGGTATATTTGAGTATGAATTAGTAATATTTAAGTTGGTTTACTAAACGAAAACGTAAGTCTGATGTTAACTGTAAATCAAACTTTGATATTGGATCCGGAATATTCTATCATAGTGATGAAAACACAACACCTTTCTTTCGTATTTTATGTCTAGAAAAATATAAACTGTTGAAAGTAAAGTTTTTGAAATATTAAAAACACTTTACAAGATAGAACAAGATAGTTCCAATCCAGTTTCAGAGACCACCAACAACTTGCCAAATATATTTTTTTTTGTTCCCAATTTCTATTTTTTACGTGGTTTGTTAAGTCTTTAAATCAAATTAATGCTATCATACATTTTTCAATGAAAAATACTAAACTTGAAGTGCCAGATCTATTCAGCTATTTTATATAAGGTTTTCTATTTAAAAAAATCATTAATATGATATAGACTACTGATAAAATGCTACCTTCCGTGAAAAAAGATTTCCAATCGAACGGAAGTCCTACGTTTACGTAACTGTTATCCCCCTGTAAGTAGTCAGGAGCCATGTTGATCTGTGACACCAGAAAAACTACAGAGCAACATGATGAAATATCAAGGGAAGATAACTCATTTTTATGTGATAAAAAACGACAATTATATATTGTATTATTTCTACTTTCATGGTAAGATTTTTTTTATTCCATGATCTAAGGGATGGTTCGAGACAATGCATTAGGCCTGGCAAATTATCTTGAGTATGCCCTTCATTGGCCATTATCGTAGCATGCTTTATACATGAATGAATATCTATTATATATTAACATGACTTTTAACCTCTTTCATTGATTACATACATTGTAAAATATGAAAATAACAAAATAAGGTCCCAACGGAACGCTAGATCTCCGAACCTGGGTTGTGAAGGTGTACACACGTGTGGGCAGTCCCTTACACATGTGACGAAAACCGTTCCTTTTACAATTGAAGAATATATATAATACCTTATTATACCTTACTTAGTTTTCATTCTCATCGTCATGATTACCGACATATTAACGATTATTTTACGGACTAAACATTCAAGCTAAATTATAATGAATAGATGATATCCCAGAACTCAAATCTTAATTCAGTTGCTAGGTAGAGAGTGATGCAGAGGTGACCACGTGTGTCTTACACTAAAAACTGCTTTACGTTATATAAGCATTGACCACAATAAAATTCTTGATGAAATCTTGGCTTGCACACAACGTGATAAGCGATAGATAATATAAATGCCTGCTAGGTAGAAGTACATTTTATCAACCTATACTTACTGTTATTGTCACGTGACCTCCATTCTTGTATTACAATCGAAAATAGAACCGACTGGATTAAAATTATAAATCTTTATAAGATAACTTGCTTTATTTTTACTCGAACATCAGCACTCGATGACTTAAAATAATATGAAGCACTGATTAAAATAATATCCCCTAGAGAAAAGATTTCTAATCGAACGTCGCACCTACGTTTGAGTACAGTGCGTAAAAGTAGTCAGGAGCCATGTTGAGTTTTGACACCAAGAAAACTACAGAGCAACATGATTAAAAATCAAGGGGAGATAACTAAAAGAAAATGATGAGGATGCATTGTATTATTTTTACTTTCATGGTAAGATTACGTTTTCTTTATTCCATAAATAATTATCACAATCTATTACTGCAAGATAGGTTATATGATTTCTCATATACATGTTCGATTTCCATATATTTAATAATATCGATATAATAAAATTCTTACTTGTAGGTGACTTTTCTCCACTAAAATAAGATTATGCCAGCGAACACTAAACATTTACAGAGAATTCTTATATTTGTTTTATTCTTATTTTGAAATATTCACTAATTTGAAAACGCCCATGCTTTCTCCAAAAAGTCTAAAGATGACAAATGTTAACATGGAAAGGCACAATATTTTGCAACAATGCAACTGGTGGCTCAAAGATCGCTCATATCTACTTTCATGAGATTCGGTTAATTATTTTCTGACCGTGTATACGTATCCCCTTAGTATAATCTACTTAATTCTTCATTATACATCATACAATTGTACAACATTGAATATTTTATTGATAAATAAATGTCGTGCGGGTGGTCAGTACATAGTCAATTTTCTAAGAGAGTAAACTCAAGAGCTAAATAATAAATGCCTGATGATACCAGGACTTTCCCAGTTAACACTAAACATTTACACAGAATTGTGGCGTTTGTTTCATTCTTATCTTGAAATAATTACTTTTTGAAAACATGCATGCTTCCTGGAAAAAGTCCAGAAGTTAAGAAAATAAGCATGGGAAGGCATAGCAATACTTTACAACAAAATAATGATGGCGCAAAGATCGCTCATGTCAAGTTTAGTTTATTTTTTTCTAGACCGTGTTGTATCATCTTTATATAATCTACTTGATACTTTATTTATCCATCATACAATTTTACAGCAATGGATATCATGGAGATAAATCAATGTCAAACAAAATACTCATACTTTAAGCAGCACACAATCGACTATTCTTATTTTAGTGTAAAAGTAAACATACCTTTGAATATCGTTAAAATTGTCAATGGTTGAACTGATGGCATGCTTGATTTGTTGAAACATTCATTTGATATAGTATAAAATATAATATAGTGAAGATAGTCTCAGCAAAAAATGATATATATAGGATCGTGTTAGTAAATGGAAGATTTAATCCAATTAAAAAGTGGTTAAACGTAAGTAAATATTCTGCAAACAGGTCTAGTTCATATTGACACCAAAGCATCACACTCTCAAGTTTTACACCTGATTAGATCAGATAGGATGGATATACGTATTTTAAAACCACACGTGCCTACTTTAAAATCATTTAAAATCGAAATTTGTTTCGCTTCAATGCTATTTTCGATATTTTCAGGTTGTAAAGTTTTGTATTGTCGAAATGTCTGTGTGATCTGTGTGTTGAGTGTATAGGCCTTAGTAAAATGTCGGTAAATGGAATTTATGACAAAATTTAAACATAATTGAAACTTGCCATAGGAAACTAACATGATCTTTAACTGACATTCACATTAGTTTCAACATAAAGCCTATCACAGTTCATCCCATTGTACTTTCCAAATAAACAAATTAAGGAATTTCATCTAACATACCAGTGTTTGGATGATCCAAAGATCCCAAAGCCTGCTTGACCAGTTCAGGTGCAGATGTACGAGGTTGATATGTAACAAGCTCCAGAGAATGCATCGGGCACAAAATATATGTTTTATTCGTACATTTCTTCAAGTCTCCTTGTTTTTAGCTATCACCTTTTAGACATCACTAGTACCTTTTAATATCGAAGGAAGGAAAACATCGTCTTTTCGCCCCGCCATAACCCTGTTTTTCGTTATGGCGCCCCGCTAAACATAGTCTTTTCGCCCCGACAAGACGATAATTATCGTTATGGCGCCTTACGGCTAGTTATGCGCTGAGCAATCTTTCATAGAAGATGGCGTAGCAAAGCAGTTACACAAGACTTTTGAACGGAGACAATACCACTAGTATCCTTTTTATTTAGCTTTAATAACCTTTTAGGTGGGTTTTAAAATGGTTTGGTACACATTGTACCGCTTACGTTCACTTGTGCTGTTTTATATATGTTCGAATATACGGTTAAGTTGCTTTTTCAATTTTATATTTTGAAATCATAATTTATATTCAGTAAAAATGTGTAACATGTTGTTAAATACAATTTCTGATAATTTTCCTTAAACATTGTCAGAACAGGATCTAATTAGATAATATCATTTTGCTGTCTACACGTACTCCGAGATTATTCTTATTCTTTTCTACCGACATCACGTGTCTATAAGGTTTGTATGTTTGTTTTTCAGACTATTTGGACAACGCTTCAAATATTTGTTTTTTACCACATCATTGATTCCCTCTTTATGAGGATGTTATATCTTTAATGTATTTTGAATGAAAGAGCATTGCATGTTATATATAGTGAGTTTACAAAGCCACGTTTATATTTATGTAATATCAATTATAAGCTGTTATTTCAGCTGTAGACAACGACATCGGATACTCAGATCACAAGGTCTTCGTCGTCAGCATGCGGCAACGGATGACGTAGCTCAAGCTATACAGGTAAGTGTATCCTCCTTATTTGGTAAAATACATACCTGGTGAAAAGTATCATTTTATTCAGCTCAAATACTCACTTCGGATAAGTTATTCCAGTATGATTTATAATGAAGCCCTGATAAGTCGGGGCGCCAGAACGAAACAACGAAATGGCAGAAATCAGTCACCATACCTTTTTAATTTTTTTCTTTTTTGATGTCAGGAATTGAATTTCTCATCGTCTTGCAGTGAAGATATTTTTTCCATTTTTTTGTTGTTGTATTCGGATGGATTTTCGGGCCTCTGTATTTAGATGAGACTTCCATCTGGATTTGTTCGGAGATGTCTTCTTCACGGGTATTTTGTCTTCTATTAGTATTGTAATGGTTTGAAGAAAGACATTCCAAGACTGGTCCGGTGACTTGTCTTCAAATATTCTAGGCCAGTTTATTTTGTCTAATTCTTCACGTAAAGAATCGTATTGCCCCTTGAAGTAGTTTGTTTTCACAATGTGTTGTTGGTGTTTGGCGTGCAATGATAAAGTTAAAACTAATTACAACGTGGTCGGTCTTCCCAATTCCTGGTAGGTAATTAATATCTTCGACCATTCCTTCCTCGTTTGTAAAAATGAGATCTAGTAACGACGGTTGTTGATTTTGTCTATATCTTGTAGGTTGTAGTACGTTTTGATATAGGAAGGTATCCCTAATACATTCAAGAAATCCGGTTGATATGTGTGTCTCTGATGTGGTTGTTAATCAATGTGACTAATTTATTTCCGGCAAGTTGAAATCTCCCGCTACCAAGACATGACTCGCTTTAATTGATGAGAATTCTGACATGAAGTTCAGTAATTTTTTGTTGTCGTTAGACCCGTTGAGGCTTCGGTAGATATCAAGGATCAACATGTTATCTCCGTTTTTAAATTTTAGGTCACAAACGATATATTCTTCAAAGGATGATTTGAGTTGAATTTCGTCAATGGTGATGTCTCAATTTTCATGGCATTGCTCGCCAAGTCGCCATTCTTCAAAACAAAGCAGAATGCGGATTCGTGTATGACATATTTTCCGCTGCTCATTTACATAGAGAGTTGAGCATCGCGTTAGAGATTCACCGTAATATGTTGGTAATTTCTCAGTTTTAATTTCAATTTTCAACAACTATGGCATTGATTCTCACATTATATCATCATTAGGGTACATGTATATATTAGATCATTTAACAGCTTTTGGTTTTAATTTTGTCAGATTTCGTATGTTTCGAAAATATAGTTAATATATAAGTTAATCAAATCTACTGAGTCAACCCCTGGCGTACCTTACTTTAATGATATAGCACTACACAGTATACCTGGTTTATCCATTTGGTAAATAATTACACTAGTCCATATTTGTTGAATGTTTGGGAAATTAAATGTTCTTATATCACTTGTTTAATACCTTCGGGATGGAATTGGCTTAGGGCAGTTTTGATACTTGTTTCGAATATTTTTTCCTTTCTTTTTCTGTCTCTTTTTATGATATAACCATTAATATGAAGTAATTGCTTTCAATTGGATTAGGAAATTATCATATTATTTGCAAGAATTGGTGTAAGACTACTTCAAAAATATATATCTATTTGCTGAAATTGACTTTTGATCCTCATCAGTGGATGGCCAGTGTGTTATACATTGGACTGTGTGGCCTGTATCTGTTGGGTGATCAATTCAATATTATCAAATATTTATGTTAATAGTATATTTATATGAATATTAATATATTAAATTGCTTTGTATTATTCACTGATAACAAAATAATCCAGTATTCAAAATTAAGTACCCTTAGCCAAAAGGGTTACTCTCTTAAACAACATTGAATAAGTCTAACAACATCAAGGAGTTCCTTCCCCTTAAGTGAATTTGTCATATCAATGTGCACATATACATTATATTTGTCTGTTTGTCTTACCACCTGTTGTTTCTAGGGAGAAGACTAAGATAGGCTATGTGTGATGTCTAATCCTATTGAGGTTCTTTCTATATCAATACAATTTGTTGAAATCGAAGCTGAATATTGTGCGGTTAGAAATAAAGTAAAGACATTAACAGGAAAATTAAGAAATAATTTCATAAATTAACTATCGGCAGACGCAAAGTGGAGCACAAAAGCAATTTGGAGATATATCCCATCGAAGTCAAAAACAAAAGCTGATATCGGATATGTATATACAGAATCTGGTAATACATTCTACCGCAAAGAACAAAATGACACGGAAAAGGCAAATACTTTAAATTCTTATTTCAAAATTGCGTTTGTTACGGAACCAGACGAAGAAACAGAAACCCCCTCTCTTCCATGTAAAATAAACATTTCCCCGATGCAGCCATTATATATAACTGGTGTGTAGGTTTGAAAGGAACTTTTGAATCTAAAAATTGATAAGTCGTAAGAATTGATCAATTGCAGCCAATAGAAAACAGCAGAAACATCACATTACAAATAGCAAAGTTATTTACTATCTCGTAAAAACCACTACTGTACCGGTGATTGAAAAACAAATCAGATAACAGCAATTTTCAAACAGGGAAATTAATGCGAACCGGGTAATAAAAGACCCGTTAGTTTGACATCGATTGCATGCACAATACTAGAAACCTTACTAAGCGACATCATCACATAATATATGAAACAGGACGCATTCTTTTCAAATAAGCATTACAACTTCAGAAAGTTTTAGATGGATAGACAGCAAAAAGACAACGAGTATTCAATCGATTATATCAATTTATATATGAATTTCCAGAAAGCATTCGGTACTATTTTGCAGAAAAGACTTTTAAGCAAAATGTAATCATATGAAATCAGGGAGAAATGTATTTAATGGACGGCCAGCGTTATTGTCAACAGGAAACAGACAGCCACTCTAAAAGGCAAACATTATGTTTGAAGCGATGTATCAGTTTCTTAGGGGTCGGTACTCGGACACAATTTTCGTCATCTACGTAAATGACCTACATGATACTATTCGATTGGATGTTTATCTCTTTGCGGACGGCACAGAATTATTCAGATGTATACCAAGAAGTGCTGATGTAAGTAAACTTCTAGATTATCTGGATCGTCTGTTAGCTTGGAGTGATAAATTTCTGCTTAAATGTCGTCCCAAAAAATACAAAAACAACGGAATTGGCAGGCACAACGATGAATGGAAATATCTAAAAAAAAAATGGGAAATACTGCATTGTACCCATATAAAGTTAAAGATGTTGATATGATCGAGGCTGTACAACAAAAGGGTAACTAAGAGTGTCCTGGGTCTAGGGACATGTCATATTCTGATAGACTTAATACGCTAAAATTATCAACACTCGCTTCCAGACGGATAAGGGTGATATGATTGAAGTCTACAGCGATAGCAAGGCTGCGGACTTTCTCAAATTCTGCGGCGACGAGGTCCAAAAACAGGGAACAAGAGGACATGCAAAAAAAAATATTTTCGAAGCATTCTTGGCTAGATATTAGGAAACGGTTTTATTGTTTGCGCGTTTTAGTAAATGGAACAATCTCCAATATCACTCGATAAACACTGAAATGAAAATTATATCGGAATATGAGTCTCAAATGTCGACAACTTTTTAAACATATATTAATATGAATGATAACTGGGAAGTAGGACAAATAATAATTCAAAACTTACGAGAAATGGGCTGTAGGATCATGCCTTGTGGATATGGTTGTTGATCTGTAATTAATGAATTATAGATAAAATGACGAGTAAAAAAGGAGCAAACAATGAATACTTTATAGGGATCTCGAAATATATTTATGTTATTTGTTTTGTCGTTTTTGTTTTCATCTCCATTTCATTTGATATACATAACAGGTATTTGTAGCATACGAAAGACATTCCACATATAAGAAACAAAATGTATAAAAGAAGTTAAAATCAGCATAACAGTAAATACTTAGATGATCATAAATGATAAGAATAACAACAGTACGATATAACAGGTGAACATTAATACATGGATACTTCATAAAAGATGCAACCATCACATTGCATTATATATCTAACACGTATTGCATTACAATGTATCAAAAATGATATTTTTCACAAATTCTGATTCATTAAAATAAGTTAACATAACTCCCCGTTATAATCACGTTACTAGATTGAGCGACGTTGACACATCTTAAAACATCAACAGACAAGATGTCAGACGAAATATTAACTAACTTAGGTATATCTAGATTTACTTTGCTTTAAGGAGATGGTATATGTAACAGAGAGCATGATATATTAAATTTATTTCAAGTCCTCTTGAAGGGATTAAACCCAAGATCTCTTGATTAATAGTCGTATTCTCAAACGATCGAGCTAAATAGAAGATCTATTCAGGCTTTATTGCTACTAGTATTAACCTGGGCTACATATAGAAAAAAAAGGGTAGTGACAGAGCGGTAAATAGACTCCAAATTATTATTATGGTTGTTTATAATCATATCATTTTCAGGAATGTTTCATTTGACATTCTGACTATCATTGTCGTAACCTCGTGGATAGGTGGGATTAACAAGGTTAATTTATTGGACGTCCATTGATTACAGGAGAAATAATTCATATTTATAAATGAATTATGTTTCTAGTGCTTAATTCACAGTATGCACATATTGGCCCTGACTGACCCCCAGTGGCTGATGTGCGGGGCTAAAAAGGGTCAAATTAGCTTAGATTTCAAAACCATCTTCCCAAGGCCCAAATAAGGTAAAATCAAATACTCTTCTTAAATGAAAGAGTCTGAAGATGCTTTGTCAAAATAGTGAATTGCATGACCCTGAGGTATCATGTTTATCCCTGGGGAGGGGCTAAACTTTACTGAAGTTTATACAAGGAAATCACATTTTTGAACATCATTTGTTTCATTTTTATTGGAATAAGCAGTTTTTGAAAGCAGTTTGCTGGTATGCACTGTTTGGCCAAACTGACCCCCAAGGGCTGATGGGAGTGGTCAAAAAGGGTCAGTCATATTTACAGAAATATATCAATGCTCAGATGAACGATGAACGCCCAGGGGCCTCCTGATGCTGTATTTCTTTTTGGGTAAGACATTCAGTTCTCAATGCAGGGAATAGGGTTTTAATCAGAAATGTAAACCTAAGGTTAAAATAAAAGTTACTGACAAGTGGAATAATACTATCCAAACCTCATAAGGACAAACCAGTGTGCAGTGTCAAGCTGAAACACAGTGTGCGCTCAGGTAGAGTTTGAACTGTTTATCGGAACATACTGTTACAATTGCACGAAATGAGGCGGAGCCACATGAATCTATTGTACGACCTTTGAACGATAACATGTCTGATTCAAGTTCGAACTCGTGGGTAGAGGAAGTGTCATATTAAGTTTGGTCTGACAATCTACATATCAGTGTTGGGACTAGTCACAGGGATAAAACGGACTGGTTTGAGGATATACAGGCAAGTCCTGTAGGAAACGAATTCGTAGTAAGGAAACAAAGCCCAAGGCGCTCTAAAAGATTGCGTGAACCTCAAGATCGGTTTAGGGAATGGCATATGGGCCAAGTTGTTGAAGAGGACTGGGTTTTACGATAAAAATGTATGAGTAATTTTCTTATTTCAGTAGCTTGTTTCATTAAATGAAATATTTGGAATGATTTGGTTTCAGACTAAAGATAAGGAGAAAAATTTCTGTTACACGTTCTTCTCAACCTTATTGTTTTTCCCCAAAACCATTATTTGATAATTATTTATGTACTAATAGTAATGTAATTTTATTTGCTAATTAAACTGATTTAAAACGAGCTGGAAATTAAAGAATTTTTGTTGTTGCTATTCTTGTTTTCTTGTACTGAGAAATTACAAACTAAGAATGTCGGGACGACATTTTTAAACAGGGGAATAAGTATTTACTAAACTCATACATGAAAATTATATGATTTTACTGTGATTAACATGTTGACCTCTAATACTCTATACATACTTCAATTATATCGGAGATATTCAAAAAGTAACAGTATACTTGTAATAATAATGATATCATTAGGAATAGATATAAAGGTATATTTGAGTATGAATTAGTAATATTTAAGTTGGTTTACTAAACGGAAACGTAAGTCTGATGTTTACTGTAAATCAAACTTTGATATTGGATCCGGAATATTCTATCAAAGTGATGAAAACACAACAACTTTCTTTTGTATTTCATGTTAAGAAAAATATAAACTGTTGAAAGTAAAGTTTTTGAAATATTAAAAACACTTCGAGTACAAGATAGTTCCAATCCATTTTCAGAGACCATCAACAACTTGCAAAATATATTTTTGTTTGTTCCCAATTTCTATTTTTTCACGTGGTTTGTTTTAAATCAAATTAATGCAAGCATATATTTTTCAATGAAAAAAAATAACTTGAAGTGCCAGATCTATTCAGCTATTTTATAAAAGGTTTTCGAATAAGAAAAAATCATTAATATGATATAGAATACTGATAAAATGCTACCTCCTGTGAAAAAAAAGATTTCCAATCGAACGGAAATCCTACGTTTGATTACAGTACGTAAGTGTTATCCCCCTGTAAGTAGTCAGGAGCCATGTTGATCTGTGACACCAGAAAAACTACAGAGCAATATGATGAAATATCAAGAGAAGATAACTCATTTTTATGGGATAAAAAAAAGACAATTATACATTGAATTATTTCTACTTTCATGGTAAGATTTTTTTTATTCAATAATCTAAGGGATGGTTCGGGACAATGCATTAGACCTGGCAAATTATCTTGAGTATGCCCATCATTGGCAATTATCGTAGCATGCTTTATACATGAATGAATATCTATTATATATTTACATGACCTTAAACCTCTTTCATTGATTACATACATTGTAAAATATGAAAATAACAAAATAAGGTCCCAACGGAACGCTGGATCTACGAACCTGGGTTGTGAAGGTGTACACACGTGTGGGCAGTCCCTTACACGTGTGACGAAAACCGTTCCTTTTACAATTGTATAAATGTATCAAATACCTTATTATACCTTACTTAGTTTTCATTCTCATCGTCATAATTAACGAGCATTTTCCGGGCTGAACATTGAAACTAATTCATAATGAATGGATGATATCCCAGAAGCAAAAACGCAAATCTTAATTCAGTTGCTAGATAGACAGGATTTACAGGTATCCACGTGTGTCGTACACTAAAAAATGCTTTTTACGTTATATACGGTTTAATCACGAATAATGAAAATTTCTTTTTGAAATATTGGATTGAAAACAATTTTATAAGCGTTAGATATATAAATAGCTGCTGGGTAGTAGTACATTTGATCAATCTATACTGACTGTAATCGGCAAGTGACATCCGATTTTGTCCTGCAATTGATAATAGAATCGACCGGTTAAAAATGACAATCTTTCTAGGATATCTAGTTTTGTTTTCGCTTTTTGTTTTCGAACATCAGCATTCAATGATTTAATGTGATATAGATTACTGATAAAATCCTACCTCCCGAGAAAAAAGTTTTCCAATCGAACGAAAGTCAGCCAATCAGCTTGTGTTTCACCTGAACCAAGTCCCAGAAGAAAACGGGTTTCTTGGGTTTGTAGCTATTTACTGAGTAAATAACACATTGGTACTTTCTATATACGGGAATAAGAGTAGGGTCTTGAGATTAGAAAAATCAAAAATATACACTCCTGGTATAAATAGAACGACCGACAAGAAACCGACAAGAAAAAAAATGAGATATAAAATAGTTTTTATTTATTAATACAATATATGCTTTGTTTATTTTTTTTATTTTGGAATATTTTGTGGTCTGATATAACGGTTGTGACAGGTAATATTGAGCCGACAAGAAAAAATGATTTTCCGACATGAAGTTAGAATTACCGACAAGAAAGAAAATAAACACATTTTATTGATTAATACTACGTTTGATTTGTTCATTTATTAGTTATGTATTATCTCTTGGGATTTTTTTTGTGGTTTAATGTAATGTTGGCGACAGGTAATATTGAGCCGACAAGAAAAATAGATCTACCGACAAGAAAAAACGATCTACCGACAAGAGGCTGGAAATACCGACAAGAAAGAAAATAAAAGATAAAACACATTTTATTTATCAATACCATGTTTGATTTGTTCATTTATTAGTTATTTATTATCTATTTGGATTGTTTTGTTATTAATTGAGTTGACAAGAAAAAAGAATTTACCGACAAGAGGTTATAATTAGTCTACCGACAAGAAGCCGACAAGAAAATGAACAACGATTGTTATTATTTCTTGATTTATACTAATGTAATTACACGTACAATGCAGTAATATATGTAGATGTCGACAATGATTGCATTATCAGGAAATTATTGATACAATTGTTTCTGTATCTTAGTTTCTAATGATTTCGCTGCATTGAACAGGAACCGACAAGAAGTTAGAATTATCGACAAGAAGCCGACAAGTAAGAATAGAAAGATTATTTCTTCGAGTATACTAATTTAATAATATGTACTGGAAAAATTGAACAATTAACAATTTAATTATATGTATGTATTTAAAAAAATTATTAAATGATATGATATCGGATATATATACATTTTTGTATACAGCATCTGGTTATACATTTTCCCGCAAAGAACAAAATTGCACGGAAAAGGCGAACACTTTAAATTCTTATTTAAAAATTGCGTTTGTTACGTAACCAGGCGAGGAAACATAAATCCTTTCTCTTCTATGTAGATTAAACATTTCCCCGATGCGGCGTTTATGTATAACTCGTGTGTAGGTTTGAAAGGAACATTTGAATATGAAATTGATAAGTCGTATGAATTGATCCATTGCAGCCAATATTCTCAAGAAAACGGCAGAAACATCACATTACCAATAGCAAAGTTATTTACTATCTCGTAAAATCCACTACTGTACCGGATGATTGAAAAACAAATCAGATAACAGCAATTTTCAAACAGGGAAATTAATGCGAACCGGATAATAACAGACCCGTTAGTTTGACATCGATTGCATCAAAAATACTAGAAACCTTACTAAGATACCTCATTACATAATATATGAAACAAAACGCATTCTTTTCAAATAAGCATTACAACTTCAGAAAGGTTTAGATGGATAGACAGCAAAAAAGACAACGAGTATTCAATCGATTATATAAATTTATATATGAATTTCCAGAAAACATTCGGTACTATTTTGCACAAAAGACTTTTAAGCAAATTGTAATCATATGAAATCAGGATTTAATGGACGGCCAGCGTTATTGTCAACAGGAAACAGAGAGCCACTCTAAAAGGCAAACATTCTGACTGAAGCGATGTATCAGTTTCCCAGGGGTCGGTACTCGGACTAACAATTTTCGTCATCTACGTAAATGACCTACATGATACTATTCGATGGGATGTTTATCTCTTTGCGGACGGCACAAAATTATTCAGGTGCATACAAGGAAGTGCTGATGTAAGTAGACTTCTGGATTATCTGGAGTGTCTCTTAGCTTGGAGTGATAAATGTCTGTTTAAATGTCTGCTTAAATGTCATCCCCAAAATTACAAAAACAACGGCATTGGCAGGCGCAACGATGAATGGAAATATTATCTAAAAAAAAATGGGAAATACTGTATTGTACCCATATAAAGTTAAAGATGTTGATATGATCGAGGCTGTACAACAAAGGGTGTAATTTAGAGTTTCCTGTATTTAGGGACATGTCATATTCTGATAGACTGAATAGGCTAAAATTATCAACATTCGCTTCCAGACGGATAAGGGTGATATGATTGAAGTCTACAGCGATAGCAAGGCTGCGGACTTCCTCAAATTCTGCAGCGACGAGGTCCAAAAACAGGGAACAAGAGGACATGCAAAAAACTATTTTCGCAGCATTCTTGGCTAGATATTAGGAAACGGTTTCATTGTTTGCGCGTTTTAGAATATGGAACAATCTCCAAGATCACTCGATAAACACTGAAATGGAAATTACATCAGAATATGAGTCTCAAATGTCGACAACTTTTTAAACATGTATTAATATGAATGATAACTTTGAAGTAGGACAAATGATAATTCAAAACTTACGAGGATAGTATGGTGTTTGGTGGCCGCCCCATGCACCTTGAGTTGGAACTGTAATTGATGAATTATAGACATATAATGACGAGTAAAAAAGGAGCAAACAATGAATACTTTATAGGGATCTCGAAATATATTTAATGTTATTTGTTTTGTCGTTTTTGTTTTCATCTCCATTTCATTTGATATACATAACAGGTATTTGTAGCATACGAAAGACATTACACAAATAAGAAACAAAATGTATAAAAGAAGTTAAAATCAGCATAACAGTAAATACTTAGATGATCATAAATCATCAGAATAACAACAGTACGATATAACAGGTGAACATTAATACACGGATACTTCATAAAAGATGCAACCATCATATTGCATTAGATATCTAACACGTATTGCATTACAATGTATCAAAAATGATATTTTTCACAAATTCTGATTCATTAAAATAAGTTAACATAACTCCCCGTTATAATCACGTTACTAGATTGAGCGACGTTGACACATCTTAAAACATCAACAGACAAGATGACAGACGAAATATTAACTAACTTATGTATATCTAGATTTCCTTTGTTTTAAGTAGAGGGTATATGTAACAGAGAGCATGATATATTAAATTTATTTCAAGTCCTCTTGAAGGGATCTCTTGATTACTAGTCGTATTAGCAAACGATCGAGCTAAATAGAAGATCTCTTCAGGCTTTATTGCTACTAGTATTAACCAGGGCTACATATAGAAAAAAAATGGTAGTGATAGAGCGGTAAATAAGACTCCAAATTATTATTATGGTTATTTATAATAATTTCATTTTCAGGAATGTTTCATTTGATATTCTAGCTATCATTGTCGTAACCTCGTGGATAGGTAGGATTAACAGGGTTAATTTATTGGACGTGCATTGATTACAGGAGAAATAATTCATATTTATAAATGAATTATGTTTCTAGTGCTTAATTCACAGTATGCACATATTGGCCCTGACTGACCCCCAGTGGCTGATGTGCGGGGCTAAAAAGGGTCAAATTAGCTTAGATTTCAAAACCATCTTCCCAAGGCCCAAATAAGGTAAAATCAAATGCTCTTCTTAAATGGAAGAGTCTTAATATGCTTTACCAAAATAGTGAATTGCATGACCCTGAGGTATCATGTTTATCCCTGGGGAGGAGCTCAACTTTATTGAAGTTTATACAAGGAAATCACATTTTTGAACATCATTTGTTTTATTTTTATTGGAATTAGCAGTTTTTGAAAGCAGTTTGCTGGTATGCACTGTTTGGCTGAACTGACCCCCAAGGGCTGATGGGAGTGGTCAAAAAGGGTCAGTCACATTTAGAGAAATATTGCAATGCTCAGATGAACGATGAACGCCCATTGGCCTCTTGCTGCTATATTTCTTTTTGGGTAAGAAATTCAGTTCTCAATACATGGAATAGGGTTTTAATCAGAAATGTAAACCTAGGGTTAAAATAAAAGTTACTGACAAGTGGAATAATATTATCCAAACCTCATAAGGACAAACCAGTGTGCAGTGTCAAGCTGAAACACAGTGTGCGCTCAGGTAGAGTTTGAACTGTTCATCGGAACATACTGTTACAATTGCACGAAATGAGGCGGAGCCACATGAATCTATTGTACGACATTTGAACGATAACATGTCTGATTCAAGTTCGAACTTGAGGATAGAGGAAGTGTCATATTACGTACCTAGGACCCCTCGACAATGTATCAGGGTATCTATGAACTGGTCTGACAATCTACATATCAGTGTTAGGACTGGTCACAGGGATTAAACGGACTGGTTTGAGGATATACAGGCAAGTCCTGTAGGAAACGAATTCGTAGTAAGGAAACAAAGCCCAAGGCGCTCTAAAAGATTGCGTAAACCTCAAGATCGGTTTAGGGAATGGCATATGGGCCAAGTTGTTGAAGAGGACTGGGTTTTACGATAAAAATGTATGAGCAATTTTCTTATTTCAGTAGCTTGTTTCATTAAATGAAATATTTTGAATGATTTGGTTTCAGACTGGAGATAAGGAGAAAAAATTCTGATACACGTTCTTCTCAACCTTATTGTTTTTCCCCAAAACCATTATTTGATGATTATTTATGTACTAATAGTAATTTAATTTTATTTGCTAATTAAACTGATACAGATTTAAAACGAGCTGGAAATTAATGAATTTTTGTTGTTGATATTCTTGTTTTCTTGTACTGAGAAATTACGAACTAAGAATGTTGGGACGACATTTTTAAACAGGGGAATAAGTATTTACTAAACTCATACATGAAAATTATATGATTTTATTGTGATTTACATGTTGACCTCTAATACTCTATACATACTTCAATTATATCGGAGATATTCAAAAAGTAACAGTATACATGTAATAATAATGATATCATTAGGAATAGACATAAAGGTATATTTTAGTATGAATTAGTAATATTTAAGTTGGTTAACTAAACGGAAACGTATGTCTGATGTTAACTGTAAATCAAAATTTGATATTGGATCCGGAATATTCTATCAAAGTGATGAAAACACAATAACTTTCTTTTGTATTTCATGTCAAGAAAAATATAAACTGTTGAAAGTAAAGTTTTTGAAATATTAAAAACACTTCGAGTACAAGATAGTTCTAATCCATTTTCAGAGACCACTATCAATGCAAAATACTTAACTTGAAGTGCCAGATCTATTCAGCTATTTGATATAAGGTTTTGTAATAATTCTTGAGATTAGAAAAATCAAAAATATACACTCCTGGTATAAATAGAACGACCGACAAGAAACCGACAAGAGAGAAAATGAGAGAAAAAATAGTTTTTATTTATTACTACAATGAATGCTTTGTTTATTTTTTCTATTTTTTTCTATTTTGTGGTCTGATATAATGATTGTGACAGGTAATATTGAGCCGACAAGAAAAAAATGATTTTCCGATATAAAGTTAGAATTACCGACAAAAAAGAAAATAAACACATTTTATTGATTAATACTACGTTTGATTTGTTCATTTATTAGTTATTTATTATCTCTTTGGGTTTTTTTGTGGTCTAATGTAATGTTGGCGACAGGTAATATTGAGCCGACAAGAAAAATAGATCTACCGACAAGAGGCTGGCAATACCGACAAGAAAAAAATTAAAAGATAAAACACATTTTATTTATCAATACCATGTTTGATTTGTTCATTTATTAGTTATTTATTATCTATTTGGATTGTTTTGTTGTTAATTGAGCCGACAAGAAAAAATGATTTACCGACAAGAGGTTATAATTAGTCTACCGACAAGAAGCCGACAAGAAAATGAACAACGATCGTTTCTATTTCTTGATTTATACTAATTTAATTACACGTACAATGCAGCAATATATGTAGATGTCGACAATGATTGCATTATCAAAAATGATTGATACAATTGTTTCTGTATCTAAGTTTCTAATGGTTTCGCTGCATTGAACGGGAACCGACAAGAAGCTAGAATTACCGACAAGAAGCCGACAAGAAAGAATAGAAAGATTATTTCTTCGAGTATACTAATTTAATAATATGTACTCGACGAATTGAACAATTGACAATTTAATTATATGTATATATTTAAAAGAAATTTATTAAATGATATGATATCGGATATATATATATATACAGAATCTGGTTATACATTTTCCCGCAAAGAACAAAATTACACGGAAAAGGCGAATACTTTAAATTCTTATTTCAAAATTGCGTTTGTTACGTAACCAGGCGAAGAAACAGAAATCCTCTCTCTTCCATGTAGATTACATTGCCCCGATGCGGCGTTTATGTATAACTCGTGTGTAGGTTTGAAAGGAATATTTGAATATGAAATTGATAAGTCGTAAGAATTGATCAATTGCAACCGTTATTTCTCATGAAAACGGCAGAAACATCACATTACCAATAGCAAAGTTATTTACTATCTCGTAAAAACCACTACTGTACCGGATGATTGAAAAACAAATCAGATAACAGCAATTTTCAAACAGGGAAATTAATGCGAACCGGGTAATAACAGACCCGTTAGTTTGACATCGATTGCATGTAAAATACTAGGAACCTTACTAAGAGACATCATTACATAATATATGAAACAAAACGCATTCTTTTCAAATAAGCATTACAACTTCAGAAAGTTTTAGATGGATAGACAGCAAAAAGACAACGAGTATTCAATCGATTATATAAATTTATATATGAATTTCCAGAAAGCATTCGGTACTGTTTCCAACAAAAGACATTTAAGCAAACTGTAATCATATGAAATCAGGGAGATATTTATTCAATGAACGGCCAGCGTTATTGTCAACAGGAAACAGAGAGCCACTCTAAAAGGCAAACATTCTGACTGAAGCGATGTATCAGTTTCTCAGGGGTCGGTACTCGGACTAACAAATTTCGTCATCTACGTAAATGACCTACCTGATACTATTCGATGGGATGTTTATCTCTTTGCGGACGGCACAAAATTATTCAGATGCATACAAGGAAGTGCTGATGTAAGTAAACTTCTAGATTATCTGGATCGTCTGTTAGCTTGGAGTGATAAATGTCTGCTTAAATGTCATCCCCAAAAATACAAAAACAACGGCATTGGCAGGCACAACGATGAATGGAAATATTATCTAAAAAAATGGGAAATACTGTATTGTACCCATATAAAGTTAAAGATGTTGATATGATCGAGGCTGTACAACAAACGGTAACTAAGAGTGTCCTGGATTTAGGGACATGTCATATTCTGATAGACTGAATAGGATAACATTATGAACACTCGCTTCTAGACGGATAAGGGTGATATGATTGAAGTCTACAGCGATAGCAAGGCTGCGGACTTCCTCAAATTCTGCAGCGACGAGGTCCAAAAACAGGGAACAAGAGGACATGCAAAAAACTATTTTCGCAGCATTCTTGGCTAGATATTAGGAAACGGTTTTATTGTTTGCGCGTTTTAGAATATGGAACAATCTCCAAGATCACTCGATAAACACTGAAATGGAAATTACATCAGAATATGAGTCTCAAATGTCGACAACTTTTTAAACATGTATTAATATGAATGATAACTTTGAAGTAGGACAAATGATAATTCAAAACTTACGAGGATAGTATGGTGGTTGGTGGCCGCCCCATGCACCTTGATTTGGATCTGTAATTGATGAATTATAGACATATAATGACGAGTAAAAAAGGAGCAAACAATGAATACTTGATAGGGATCTCGAAATATATTTATGTTATTTGTTTTGTCGTTTTTGTTTTCATCTCCATTTCATTTGATATACATAACAGGTATTTGTAGCATACGAAAGACATTCCACATATAAGAAACAAAATGTATAAAAGAAGTTAAAATCAGCATAACAGTAAATACTTAGATGATCATAAATCATAAGAATAACAACAGTACGATATAACAGGTGAACATTAATACATGGATACTTCATAAAAGATGCAACCATCATATTGCATTAGATATCTAACACGTATTGCATTACAATGTATTAAAAATGATATTTTTCACAAATTCTGATTCATTAAAATAAGTTAACATAACTCCCCGTTATAATCACGTTACTAGATTGAGCGACGTTGACACATCTTAAAACATCAACAGACAAGATGACAGACGAAATATTAACTAACTTATGTATATCTAGATTTCCTTTGTTTTAAGCAGAGGGTATATGTAACAGAGAGCATGATATATTAAATTTATTTCAAGTCCTCTTGAAGGGATCAAACCCGGGATCTCTTGATTACTAGTCGTATTAGCAAACGATCGAGCTATATAGAAGATCTATTCAGGCTTTATTGCTACTAGCATTAACCAGGGCTACATATAGAAAAAAATGGTAGTGATAGAGCGGTAAATAAGACTCCAAATTATTATTATGGTTATTTATAATAATTTCATTTTCAGGAATGTTTCATTTGACATTCAAGCTATCATTGTCGTAACCTCGTGGATAGGTGGGATTAACAGGGTTAATTTATTGGACGTGCATTGATTACAGGAGAAATAATTCATATTTATAAATGAATTATGTTTCTAGTGCTTAATTCACAGTATGCACATATTGGCCCTGACTGACCCCCAGTGGCTGATGTGCGGGGCTAAAAAGGGTCAAATTAGCTTAGATTTCAAAAGCATCTTCCCAAGGCCCAAATAAGGTAAAATCAAATGCTCTTCTTAAATGGAAGAGTCTTAATATGCTTTACCAAAATAGTGAATTGCATGACCCTGAGGTATCATGTTTATCCCTGGGGAGGAGCTAAACTTTATTGAAGTTTATACAAGGAAATCACATTTTTGAACATCATTTGTTTTATTTTTATTGGAATTAGCAGTTTTTGATGGCAGTTTGCTGGTATGCACTGTTTGGCTGAACTGACCCCCAAGGGCTGATGGGAGTGGTCAAAAAGGGTCAGTCACATTTAGAGAAATATTGCAATGCTCAGATGAACGATGAACGCCCATTGGCCTCTTGCTGCTATATTTCTTTTTGGGTAAGACATTCAGTTCTCAATACATGGAATAGGGTTTTAATCAGAAATGTAAACCTAGGGTTAAAATAAAAGTTACTGACAAGTGGAATAATATCATCCAAACCTCATAAGGACAAACCAGTGTGCAGTGTCAAGCTGAAACACAGTGTGCGCTCAGGTAGAGTTTGAACTGTTCATCGGAACATACTGTTACAATTGCACGAAATGAGGCGGAGCTACATGAATCTATTGTACGACATTTGAACGATAACATGTCTGATTCAAGTTCGAACTTGAGGATAGAGGAAGTGTCATATTACGTACCTAGGACCCCTCGACAATGTATCAGGGTATCTATGAACTGGTCTGACAATCTACATATCAGTGTTAGGACTGGTCACAGGGATTAAACGGACTGGTTTGAGGATATACAGGCAAGTCCTGTAGGTAACGAATTCGTAGTAAGGAAACAAAGCCCAAGGCGCTCTAAAAGATTGCGTAAACCTCAAGATCGGTTTAGGGAATGGCATATGGGCCAAGTTGTTGAAGAGGACTGGGTTTTACGATAAAAATGTATGAGCAATTTTCTTATTTCAGTAGCTTGTTTCATTAAATGAAATATTTTGAATGATTTGGTTTCAGACTGGAAATAGGGAGAAAAAATTCTGATACACGTTCTTCTCAACCTTATTGTTTTTCCCCAAAACCATTATTTGATGATTATTTATGTACTAATAGTAATGTAATTTTATTTGCTAATTAAACTGATACAGATTTAAAACGAGCTGGAAATTAATGAATTTTTGTTGTTGATATTCTTGTTTTCTTGTACTGAGAAATTACGAACTAAGAATGTTGGGACGACATTTTTAAACAGGGGAATAAGTATTTACTAAACTCATACATGAAAATTATATGATTTTATTGTGATTTACATGTTGACCTCTAATACTCTATACATACTTCAATTATATCGGAGATATTCAAAAAGTAACAGTATACATGTAATAATAATGATATCATTAGGAATAGACATAAAGGTATATTTAGGGATTTCCATTTCGGATGGAAATCCCTATTGTTATTGTACTGTTTCTTCTTCTTCTTATTATTATTATTACAAGCTAACCGGTAATAAGTATTGATATATTAAAGTATTTAAAATGTTGCCGTATCCATCCACCTAACGAATATATATACAGATGTATAAAAAGGTCAGTTACATTGGGTTCTAATAGTTTTTCATCTAGGGAAAGCATGGTCTTTGATTGATATGTGCAGTATTGTTCTATCTATAGTTACATTATCTTTAACATTTGTCTTTCAAACACATGTACATGTAGTGTTCCAACCAACTGGTTTTCATTTGACAGAAATAGTGACATTGACCTTTGACATCCGAGTATGAAAGAGTTCTTAAGGCATTGTGCAGCAACCAAACAAGAGGCCATATGGGCCTGCATTAGTCATCTTCTTCTCTGGACCTCTTTTTGATATTGATAAAAAAGGGTTTAAACATTTAAACATGTTTGGCGGCTGTGACCTTGAATGTACATCAATGTTGCTTGTTTTTAAACAAATTTTGTATCACTTCATCAGCATACTACAGGCCCAATATGAGGTATCTTGGCCTCAAGGTTATTCAGTTGAAGATTTTGAAGGTTTTTTGCACGTCTGGCTCCAGTGGTCTTTGATGAAGGTATAGGTCATTCATTAAAACAAACCTATAGTAGCATTCAAGATTTGGGACCATCACTGTCTTAACCAAACTAAAGATTTTATTAAAATTTTTGTTAAAAAGGAAGAAGCAGAGCATTTCTATATATATGTTACAGAGACATGCAAAATATTGATGTGTATTGCAAAACAAAAAGCAAATTTTGAAAATCAACTAATTCTCAAAAGCCACTAATTAATATGACAATTTTTTAACCAAAAGGAAACTGGAAACAAAGAAATGAGAAAATTTTTTGAAGATATCTAATAGAAGGAAGTGTAAAGACTCATGTGAGAGACTATAACCACAGAGATATTATCAAAAGAAAGGAAACTAATTCTAAGTATACAAATAAGCAAGTTTAAACCTTGTTATGTAGGAGATATATCTGATTTATATGAATATGTCTTCTGCCCCCAACAATGGAAAGTAAAACAACCATAACAATAAAATGTTAAAATCTTACCTACATGGAAACTAAAATGGATTTGTAAAGTTTCACCTTTTTGTAACTTCCAGATTCCTTGAACTGGATGAATTGGAGAAATGAAGTCAATGTGACTCAATACAATTACCTATGCCATTTTTCACCCACTTTCAAATATCATCAGATGTATATAATGAGGTGTAGAACAATTGGAAACAAATATGAATGGCTATCTGCTAGAATAAGATGTATAGGAAAGAAAACAAAGGGGCACAACTCTTCAAGTTAGTGAAAATCCCACCCTTAATTTAGAATATGATCCTCTGTCATTTGAGAATGTGTTCCTAAAATAAAGTCAACAACTGTATGAGAGCTTGTCAGTGTCTAACTTCCGGTGGTGGGGCAAGAGGAAACTCTGAATACTCATATTGATTGATAAAATCTGACATCCTGTGTATTGAAATCAGACCAAAAGTAATGCAGTATATGTCAACAAGTATTTTTGGATTGATACACCAAATATGTTAATATGAATGTTTAAAAACATTTCTTATTACTGCAAATTTCAATTACAGATTTGGGAAATGAAGGAAATAGTTCTATGTTCGAGTGGATTCAAGAAATATATAACACAGTATTCTAATAAAGTAATGTAATACAGAAACATGTCAACAAACAATATGATGTGGAGCACAATGGATTTTGAAAGCTATATCCTTACTGTAGTCAAGTTGTCAAGAATGATATGTTTTTATATATCTACATGACTTAAAAAGTCGTTGCAAGGATTTATAAAACAAAAACAAAACAAAACCCCACAAAAAAATAACAAAAACAAAAAAAAAAACTATACACAGATAACATAATTTTAAAAGATAGACAATCGAAGCCGGTAATTGTGTAAAATGAACTTAATTCTCAATCGAAGCTGGTAATTGTGTAAAATGAACTTAATTCTACATCTTCATAACGTGTTTACACAGGCCATTAGAACTGACTGAGAACATCCCAACTCCATTCTTTTTAAATTTGTTGTTGACATTTCTCTGATCTTCAATAACCAAAGTTTTTTTTTAATTTCACATAATACAGTAAAAACTTTGTCTCTACCACACTGACTGACTCTTAAAAAAAATCTTGCATGCTTTTTTTCCCAAAAAATGCAGTGTTTTTGGTAATGCAAATATTTGATAAGAATGTGTAGTCCATTCCCGTTTAAACATGAATCCTGGTCAGTAATACAAGATATGTGTAAAGCGATTACACTTAATATTTGGGGAAATATTCTCTGTTTTTATATGATCAAATGAAAGAGATTAAATTGATAAATATCTCCTTAATCTAAATAACAACCAAGGGAAAGACTAGGTTGCCAGTGCTGGAACAATCTTAAAGTTTGTTTTTAAAGTTTTCCACATTACCGGTAATATATACCACATGGAGACAAACACGAACATACCGCAGACTCCTGAAACATGTATTAGTGCACCAGTGACCAGGTAGCTCAGTGGTTAAGTGCTTGCAGGGTTTCGTGTTCGAACCCCTGTCTGGCTATACTATCTTTCTCCTGTTACATATTTAGCGAGCTTGCAATTCCCTTGGGAGCATGCTAAAGCAACGGGATATCCGAACCTGTTGTCTTTGGGGTTGAAGATTTGATAAAAGGAGGGAGGAATGTTGCAGAACTGGACTGGGTTGATCATCAGCGACCAGGTAGCTCAGTGGTAGAGTGTCCGTCTAGAATTTGGAGGGTCCTGGGTTCGAACCCTGGTCTCGCTACTTACTTTTCTCTTTCTCCTGTTTTAAGATGTGACACACTTGATACATGTACATGTATGTCTGTTTACCCTGTAACTCATATCCAGTAAAACTGTGTCAGGTTATGAGTCATAGAGTACAAAGAGTCATAGGGTTTCCCCCCTTCAAATTCTCGTACATTTGTATATACGACCACCGGGGATGTCATTTTTGCCAAATTTTTATCTAGCCCGCCAAAACGTCTAAAAATACATGTAGACTGTAACTAATTCTTATGTCCCTGTGGGTCAACAGAAGTACATGTATGAAGTCAATACAGGGGGGTGGAGTCACAACGTCCCAGAAGCAGAGACGTGTATATCATATACATGTCACTGCCAGAAGGTAGAAAATTGTGGTTATACAGATGAATCTGCCGTTGATACAGACATTTATTATGAATTGTTTACAAAGGAATACGATAGTAACGTGACCCTGTGGTCCGGGTCAGCTGATGGTATTGGTAGTCAGATCAGACCTGCAGACCAGTCAATTGTAAACAAAGATGCACTGTACATGAGAAGTACAAATATTCTTAATAGAAAAAAAATCAGCGCATAAGTAATTAGATGACTATGGTTGATAAGATGAATTATTTGCATGATCATATCTGTAAACTGTAAAATGAAAGTAGGTCTAGCCAAACTAGGTGATGCAAATACTGCTATTTTCGCAATAACTGTTCATTTTACTTGATACGATAGCAATTAACAAAATCAGTGTTACCTTCCGTTGTATTTTAGCACATTGGTGTCTCAAAAAATGCGAAAATAATCCGGTATAGATCTAACGTTCAATGATCTTCTGTTTTTATTATCGTCATGCATGTTTTCCGGGTCACGTTCTAATAGCATGTGGGCTTCCGGTTACGTCATCAAATTCATTTCCCGCGAATTTATTGGAAAATCTAAATTAACTCTTAAAATGAAATGAAGTGAAAGAAATAAATAATGTCTAAATAAAAATATTGTGATCAGCATTTAGTGCAACATTAAATTTTCATTGTAAATAATTGCTACGATTTGCTAACCTAAAGCATAAGTAATTGAAGTCAAATTATTTTAAAATCCATATTTCGTTTCTATTAAAATCTTAAAATTTGCATCACAAGATCGTTTAGAAGCTTTGCAGTACTGACTCTTTCAAACGCACAGATGCTTTGATTTGAGCAAAGATGGCGACCTGAAGCTGTGAGGCGGTTTGGATTGGAATTAAAATGCGTATATTTCGGCAAGTAAGCATCGTACAATGTTCCCGTGTGGTCAGATCATCTAGTTTTTTCAATACGTATTCAGAACAGTTGTTGTTTAGTCGCTACGGTTATTAACTTAAAAATTCGGATTATTATATAAATACTTATTTAATTATTATTATTCTTAACACTTTTTTTGTGACCGCAATATCTCAAAAACGAATGCAGATAGAACGTTCATATCTTAGTACATGATAGACAATATCAAGTTGTCGATCTTGGTGCAATTTTATGTTCATACGTTCAACGGTCAAGGTCACAGATCTATAAATAGAAAAAATTTGGACGTTTTTTGAACGATCATAACTTCGTAACGGATCGTTTTATTTTGTTCCCGTTCAGTGTGTTATGTAGATCATGGTCGGGGCTAACTTTTATCCATGCCATGTTATCAGAGAATATGTCAAGGTCACGACCTCGCTATGGGGTAAACAAAATTTGGGAAAAAAAATTCTGAAACTAAAATTTTTTTTCCATCTCGCCTGAAAGAGCATAAACCACTGAGACGTAGTGTGCAAATCTTTTAATAATCGGATAAAAAATGACGGAGATATGGCACTTTGAAAATTTCGAAGTTTTTCCCGCCAAAATTCAAAAATCGGCAAAAAATGACTAAAAATTTTTCAGCTCCTTCATTTATACACATACAGATTTGATATTTGGCACAACAATAGCATGTAAGAGTAGCTACAAAAATTGCTATTTTTCATTGACCTTGACCTTCATTCAAGGTCAAATTATCAAAAAAACTAAAATTAAAAAAAAAATCTTTTGAGTCAGGCTCTTTTCCTGTTCGTTTTATTCCCTGAACAATCAGTGCATCTTGTAGATCATGGTCGGCACAAAGTTTTTTCTTATACATGTTATCAAAAAATATCTCAAGGTCAAGGTCTAAGCATGAGGTCAAATCAAGGTCAAAAATTTAAAATTCAAAATTAATGATTTTTTTATATGAATCGGAAAGCGCATGATTAATCATGACAAACGGTGCACGTTTTATGGTCGTACGATAAAAAATGACGTAGAAATGGCACTTTGAAAAATGTTGGTTTTCCCGCCAAAATTCAAATTTGTCCTAAAAATGCACTAAATTTCGTTTTACTCCTATATCGTAACACATACAGATTTGATTTTTGGTACAGTGATAGCTTGGACGAAGGGGTACAAACTTAATTGCTTTTCATTGACCTTGACCTTCGTTCAAGGTCACAAAGGTCAAATGACCAAAAATCGAAAATGTCACATTCTTTTAAAAACTGTGTATTTTGATCATCTATAGAAGAAAATGCTCTTCTGAAGATGTATGCAACATTTAAAGGTCAAATTATCAAAAATGAAAAAAAAAAAAAAAAAAAAAAGAACAACAAAACACAAAATATCCGAAGATAACAGTATGGTATACACGATACACGGTAAGGTATGCACGATACACCGTACAGGATTCACGGTATTTTTACTGGGTACACGACATACGATACATGGTGTGGGATACACAATATATGGTACAGTACACACGAAACACGGTACGACATACACGATACTTGGTACGAGGTACACAGTACGATATACACAATACAAAGTACGGTATACACAATACACGGTACGAGATACACAATTCACAGTACTGTAAACACGATACAAGTTACGAAATACACAATTCACAGTACAGTAAACACGATACAAGGTACGAGATACACAATTCACAGTACAGTAACCACGATACAAGGTACGAGATACAGGTACAGTTTACACGATACAAGTTACGAGATACACGATTCACGGAGGTCAAGTGATACAAAATCGAAAAATTCAAATACTTTTAAAACGGTTTATTTTCATCGTATGTGAAAGAAAACGTTATTTTAAAGATTGATTAAAGAAGGGAAGCGAAGAGAAAACGAAGAGAAATCGTAGGTAAAACGTACAAAAGCGTTCGTCAGAACGAGAACATGTCTGCGATCATTTTCTTGTTGGAAATCCCGTGTTTTGATCTTGATCAAATCTAGTTTAGTATGAATTAGTAATATTTAAGTTGGTTAAATAAACGGAAACGTATGTCTGATGTTAACTGTAAATCAAAATTTGATATTGGATCCGGAATATTATATCAAAGTGATGAAAACACAATAACTTTCTTTTGTATTTCATGTCAAGAAAAATATAAACTGTTGAAAGTAAAGTTTTTGAAATATTAAAAACACTTCGAGTACAAGATAGTTCCAATCCATTTTCAGAGACCACTATCAATGAAAAATACTTAACTTGAAGTGCCAGATCTATTCAGCTATTTGATATAAGGTTTTGTAATAATTCTTGAGATTAGAAAAATCAAAAATATACACTCCTGGTATAAATAGAACGACCGACAAGAAACCGACAAGAACGAAAATGAGAGATAAAATAATTTTTATTTATTACTACAATGAATGCTTTGTTTATTTTTTCTATTTTTTCTATTTTGTGGTCTGATATAATGATTGTGACAGGTAATATTGAGCCGACAAGAAAAAAATTATTTCCGATATAAAGTTAGAATTACCGACAAAAAAGAAAATAAACACATTTTATTGATTAATACTACGTTTGATTTGTTCATTAATTAGTTATTTATTAACTCTTTGGATTTTTTTGTGGTCTAATGTAATGTTGGCGACAGGTAATATTGAGCCGACAAGAAAAATAGATCTACCGACAAAAGGCTGGCAATACCGACAAGAAAAAAATTAAAAGATAAAACACATTTTATTTATCAATACCATGTTTGATTTGTTCATTTATTAGTTATTTATTATCTATTTGGATTGTTTTGTTGTTAATTGAGCCGACAAGAAAAAATGATTTACCGACAAGAGGTTATAATTAGTCTACCGACAAGAAGCCGACAAGAAAATGAACAACGATCGTTTCTATTTCTTGATTTATACTAATTTAATTACACGTACAATGCAGCAATATATGTAGATGTCGACAATGATTGCATTATCAAAAATGATTGATACAATTGTTTCTGTATCTAAGTTTCTAATGGTTTCGCTGCATTGAACGGGAACCGACAAGAAGCTAGAATTACCGACAAGAAGCCGACAAGAAAGAATAGAAAGATTATTTCTTCGAGTATACTAATTTAATAATATGTACTCGACGAATTGAACAATTGACAATTTAATTATATGTATATATTTAAAAGAAATTTATGAATGATATGATATCGGATATATATATATATACAGCATATGGTTATACATTTTCCCGCAAAGAACAAAATTACACGGAAAAGGCGAATACTTTAAGTTCTTATTTCAAAATTGCGTTTGTTACGTAACCAGGCGAAAAAACAGGAATCCTCTCTCTTCCATGTAGATTAACATTTACCCGATGCGGCGTTTATGTATAACTCGTGTGTAGGTTTGAAAGGAACATTTGAATATGAAATTGATAAGTCGTAAGAATTGATCAATTGCACCCAATATTCTCAAGAAAACGGCAGAAACATTACATTACCAATAGCAAAGTTATTTACTATCTCGTAAAATCAACTACTGTACCGGATGATTGAAAAACAAATCAGATAACAGTAATTTTCAAACAGGGAAATTAATGCGAACCGGGTAATAACAGACCCGTTAGTTTGACATCGATTGCATGCAAAATACTAGAAACCTTACTAAGAGACATCATCACATAATATATGAAACAAAACGCATTCTTTTCAAATAAGCATTACAACTTCAGAAAGTTTTAGATGGATAGACAGCAAAAAAGACAACGAGTATTCAATCGATTATATCAATTTATATATGAATTTCCAGAAAGCATTCGGTACTATTTTGCACAAAAGACTTTTAAGCAAACTGTAATCATATGAAATCAGGGAGAAATTTATTTAATGGACGGCCAGCGTTACTGTCAACAGGAAACAGAGAGCCACCCTAAAAGGCAAACATTCTGACTGAAGCGATGTATCAGTTTCTCAGGGGTCGGTACTCGGACTAACAAATTTCGTCATCTACGTAAATGACCTACCTGATACTATTCGATAGGATGTTAATCTCTTTGCGGACGGCACAGAATTATTCAGATGCATACAAGGAAGTGCTGATGTAAGTAAACTTCTAGATTATCTGGATTGTCTGTTAGCTTGGAGTGATAAATGTCTGTTTAAATGTAATCCCCACAAATACAAAAACAACGGCATTGGCAGGCACAACGATGAATGGAAATATTATCTAAAAAAAATGGGAAATACTGTATTGTACCCATATCAAGTTAAAGATGTTGATATGATCGAGGCTGTACAACAAAGGGTAACTAAGAGTTTCCTGGATTTAGGGACATGTCATATTCTGATAGACTTAATACGCTAAAATTATCAACACTCGCTTCCAGACGGATAAGGGTGATATGATTGAAGTCTACAGCGATAGCAAGGCTGCGGACTTCCTCAAATTCTGCGGCGACGAGGTCCAAAAACAGGGAACAAGAGGACATGCAAAAAAAAATATTTTCGAAGCATTCTTGGCTAGATATTGGGAAACGGTTTTATTGTTTGCGCGTTTTAGTAAATGGAACAATCTCCAATATCACTCGATAAACACTGAAATGAAAATTATATCGGAATATGAGTCTCAAATGTCGACAACTTTTTAAACATATATTAATATGAATGATAACTGGGAAGTAGGACAAATAATAAGTCAAAACTTACGAGAAATGGGCTGTAGGATCATGCCTTGTGGATATGGTTGTTGATCTGTAATTGATGAATTATAGATAAAATGACGAGTAAAAAAGGAGCAAACAATGAATACTTTATAGGGATCTCGAAATATATTGATGTTATTTGTTTTGTCGTTTTTGTTTTCATCTCCATTTCATTTGATATACATAACAGGTATTTGTAGCATACGAAAGACATTCCACATATAAGAAACAAAATGTATAAAAGAAGTTAAAATCAGCATAACAGTAAATACTTAGATGATCATAAATGATAAGAATAACAACAGTACGATATAACAGGTGAACATTAATACATGGATACTTCATAAAAGATGCAACCATCACATTGCATTATATATCTAACACGTATTGCATTACAATGTATCAAAAATGATATTTTTCACAAATTCTGATTCATTAAAATAAGTTAACATAACTCCCCGTGATAATCACGTTACTAGATTGAGCGACGTTGACACATCTTAAAACATCAACAGACAAGATGTCAGGCGAAATATTAACTAACTTAGGTATATCTAGATTTACTTTGCTTTAAGGAGATGGTATATGTAACTGAGAGCATGATATATTAAATTTATTTCAAGTCCTCTTGAAGGGATCAAACCCGAGATCTCTTGATTAATAGTCGTATTCTCAAACGATCGAGCTAAATAGAAGATCTATTCAGGCTTTATTGCTACTAGTATTAACCTGGGCTACATATAGAAAAAATTGGTAGTGACAGAGCGGTAAATAAGACTCCAAATTATTATTATGGTTGTTTATAATCATATCATTTTCAGTAATGTTTCATTTGACATTCTAGCTATCATTGTCGTAACCTCGTGGATAGGTGGGATTAACAGGGTTAATTTATTGGACGTCCATTGATTACAGGAGAAATAATTCATATTTATAAATAAATTATGTTTCTAGTGCTTAATTCACAGTATGCACATATTAGCCCTGACTGACCCCCAGTGGCTGATGTGCGGGGCTAAAAAGGGTCAAATTAGCTTAGATTTCAAAAGCATCTTCCCAAGGCCCAAATAAGGTAAAATCAAATACTCTTCTTAAATGGAAGAGTCTTAAGATGCTTTGCCAAAATAGTGAATTGCATGACCCTGAGGTATCATGTTTATCCCTGGGGAGGGGCTAAATTTTTATTGGAATTAGCAGTTTTTGAAGGCAGTTTGCTGGTATGCACTGTTTGGCCAAACTGACCCCCAAGGGCTGATGGGAGTGGTCAAAAAGGGTCAGTCATATTTACAGAAATATTGCAATGCTCAGATGAACGATGAACGCCCATGGGCCTCTTGATGCTATATTTCTTTTTGGGTAAGACATTCAGTTCTCAATGCAGGGAATAGGGTTTTAATCAGAAATGTAAACCTAAGGTAGAATAAAAGTTACTGACAAGTGGAATAATATTATCCAAACCTCATAAGGACAAACCAGTGTGCAGTGTCAAGCTGAAACACAGTGTGCGCTCAGGTAGAGTTTGAACTGTTCATCGGAACATACTGTTACAATTGCACGAAATGAGGCGGAGCCACATGAATCTATTGTACGACCTTTAAACGATAGCATGTCTGATTCAAGTTCGAACTCGAGGGTAGATGAAGTGTCATATTAAGTACCTAGGACCACTCGACAAGGTATCAGGGTATCTATAAATTGGTCTGACAATCTACATATCAGTGTTGGGACTAGTCACAGGGATAAAACGGACTGGTTTGAGGATATACAGGCAAGTCCTGTAGGAAACGAATTCGTAGTAAGGGAACAAAGCCCAAGGCGCTCTAAAAGATTGCGTAAACCTCAAGATCGGTTTAGGGAATGGCATATGGGCCAAGTTGTTGAAGAGGACTGGGTTTTATGATAAAAATGTATGAGCAATTTTCGAATTTCAGTAGCTTGTTTCATTAAATGAAATATTTTGAATGATTTGGTTTCAGACTGGAGATAAGGAGAAACATTCTGATACACGTTCTTCTCAACCTGATTGTTTTCCACCAAAACCATTATTTGATAATTATTTATGTACTTATAGTAATGCAATTTTATTTGCTAATTAAACTGATACAGATTTAAAAGGAGCTGGAAATTAAAGAATTTTTGTTGTTGCTATTCTTGTTTTCTTGTACTGAGAAATTACGAACTAAGAATGTCGGGACGACATTTTTAAACAGGGGAATAAGTATTTACTAAACTCATACATGAAAATTATATGAATCTATTGTGATTTATATGTTGACCTCTAATACTCTATACATACTTTAATTATATCGGAGACATTCAAAAAGTAACAGTATAGTAATAATGATATCATTAGGAATAGTCATAAAGGTATATTTGAGTATGAATTAGTAATATTTAAGTTGGTTTACTAAACGGAAACGTAAGTCTAATGTTAACTGTAAATCAAACTTTGATATTGGATCCGGAATATTCTATCAAAGTGATGAAAACACAACAACTTTCTTTTGTATTTTATGTCAAGAAAAATATAAACTGTTGAAAGTAAAGTTTTTGAAATATTAAAAACACTTCGAGTACAAGATAGTTCCAATCCATTTTCAGAGACCATCAACAACTTGCCAAATATATTTTTGTTTGTTTCCATTTTCTATTTTTTACGTGGTTTGTTTTAAATAAAATTAATGCTAGCATACATTTTTCAATGAAAAAAAAAATAACTTGAAGTGCCAGATCTATTCAGCTATTTTATATAAGGTTTCGAAAAAAAAATCATTAATATGATATAGAATACTGATAAAATGCTACCTCCCGTGAAAAAAAAAGATTTCCAATCGAACGGAAGTCCTACGTTTGATTACAGTACGTAAGTGTTATCCCCCTGTAAGTAGTCAGGAGCCATGTTGATATGTGACACCAGAAAAACTACAGAGCAATATGATGGAATATCAAGGGAAGATAACTCATTTTTATGGGATAAAAAAAAGACAATTATACATTGTATTATTTCTACTTTCATGGTAAGATTTATTTTATTCAATAAGCTAAGGGATCGTTCGGGACAATGCATTAGGCCTGGCCAATTATCTTGAGTATGCCCATCATTGGCAATTATCGCAGCATGCTTTATACATGAATGAATATCTATTATATATTTACATGACCTTTAGTTTCTAATGATTTCGCTGCATTGAACGGGAACCGACAAGAAGTTAAAAGTATCGACAAGAAGCCGACAAGAAAGAATAGAAACATTATTTCTTCGAGTATACTAATTTAATAATATGTACTGGAAAAATTGAACAATTGACAATTTAATTATATGTATATATCTAAATGAAATTTATGAATGATATGATATCGGATATATATATATACAGCATATGGTTATACATTTTCCCGCAAAGAACAAAATTACACGGAAAAGGCGAATACTTTAAGTTCTTATTTCAAAATTGCGTTTGTTACGTAACCAGGCGAAAAAACAGAAATCCTCTCACTTCCATGTAGATTAACATTTACCCGATGCGGCGTTTATGTATAACTCGTGTGTAGGTTTGAAAGGAACATTTGAATATGAAATTGATAAGTCGTAAGAATTGATCAATTGCACCCAATATTCTCAAGAAAACGGCAGAAACATCACATTACCAATAGCAAAGTTATTTACTATCTCGTAAAATCAACTACTGTACCGGATGATTGAAAAACAAATCAGATAACAGCAATTTTCAAACAGGGAAATTAATGCGAACCGGGTAATAACAGACCCGTTAGTTTGACATCGATTGCATGCAAAATACTAGAAACCTTACTAAGAGACATCATCACATAATATATGAAACAAAACGCATTCTTTTCAAATAAGCATTACAACTTCAGAAGGTTTTAGATGGATAGACAGCAAAAAAGACAACGAGTATTCAATCGATTATATCAATTTATATATGAATTTCCAGAAAGCATTCGGTACTATTTTGCACAAAAGATTTTAAGCAAACTGTAATCATATGAAATCAGGGAGAAATTTATTTAATGGACGGCCAGCGTTGCTGTCAACAGGAAACAGAGAGCCACCCTAAAAGGCAAACATTCTGACTGAAGCGATGTATCAGTTTCGCAGGGGTCGGTACTCGGACTAACAAATTTCGTCATCTACGTAAATGACCTACCTGATACTATTCGATGGGATGTTTATCTCTTTGCGGACGGCACAGAATTATTCAGATGCATACAAGGAAGTGCTGATGTAAGTAAACTTCTAGATTATCTGGATTGTCTGTTAGCTTGGAGTGATAAATGTCTGTTTAAATGTAATCCCCACAAATACAAAAACAACGGCATTGGCAGGCACAACGATGAATGGAAATATTATCTAAAAAAATGGGAAATACTGTATTGTACCCATATCAAGTTAAAGATGTTGATATGATCGAGGCTGTACAACAAAGGGTAACTAAGAGTTTCCTGGATTTAGGGACATGTCATATTCTGATAGACTGAATAGGCTAAAAGTCTCAATACTCGCTTCCAGACGGATAAGGTCGATATGATTGAAGTCTACAGCGATAGCAAGGCTGCGGACTTCCTCAAATTCTGCGGCGACGAGGTCCAAAAACAGGGAACAAGAGGACATGCAAAAAAAATATTTTCGAAGCATTCTTGGCTAGATATTAGGAAACGGTTTTATTGTTTGCGCGTTTTAGTAAATGGAACAATCTCCAATATCACTCGATAAACACTGAAATGAAAATTATATCGGAATATGAGTCTCAAATGTCGACAACTTTTTAAACATATATTAATATGAATGATAACTGGGAAGTAGGACAAAGAATAATTCAAAACTTACGAGAAATGGGCTGTAGGATCATGCCTTGTGGATATGGTTGTTGATCTGTAATTAATGAATTATAGATAAAATGACGAGTAAAAAAGGAGCAAACAATGAATACTTTATAGGGATCTCGAAATATATTGATGTTATTTGTTTTGTCGTTTTTGTTTTCATATCCATTTCATTTGATATACATAACAGGTATTTGTAGCATACGAAAGACATTCCACATATAAGAAACAAAATGTATAAAAGAAGTTAAAATCAGCATAACAGTAAATACTTAGATGATCATAAATGATAAGAATAACAACAGTACGATATAACAGGTGAACATTAATACATGGATACTTCATAAAAGATGCAACCATCACATTGCATTATATATCTAACACGTATTGCATTACAATGTATCAAAAATGATATTTTTCACAAATTCTGATTCATTAAAATAAGTTAACATAACTCCCCGTGATAATCACGTTATTAGATTGAGCGACGTTGACACATCTTAAAACATCAACAGACAAGATGTCAGACGAAATATTAACTAACTTAGGTATATCTAAATTTACTTTGCTTTAAGGAGATGGTATATGTAACAGAGAGCATGATATATTAAATTTATTTCAAGTCCTCTTGAAGGGATCAAACCCGAGATCTCTTGATTAATAGTCGTATTCTCAAACGATCGAGCTAAATAGAAGATCTAGTCAGGCTTTATTGCTACTAGTATTAACCTGGGCTACATATAGAAAAAAAAGGGTAGTGACAGAGCGGTAAATAAGACTCCAAATTATTATTATGGTTGTTTATAATCATATCATTTTCAGTAATGTTTCATTTGACATTCTGACTATCATTGTCGTAACCTCGTTGATAGGTGGGATTAACAGGGTTAATTTATTGGACGTCCATTGATGCCAGGAGAAATAATTCATATTTATAAATGAATTATGTTTCTAGTGCTTAATTCACAGTATGCACATATTGGCCCTGACTGACCCCCAGTGGCTGATGGGCGGGGCTAAAAAGGGTCAAATTAGCTTAGATTTCAAAAGCATCTTCCCAAGGCCCAAATAAGCTAAAATCAAATACTCTTCTTAAATGAAAGAGTCTGAAGATGCTTTGTTAAAATAGTGAATTGCATGACCCTGAGGTATCATGTTTATCCCTGGTTTGTTTGTTTGTTTGTTTATGTTTTACGGCCCATCGACAACTAGGGTCATTTAGGGCCAAACAATATACTAACATGTTTTATTTTGTAAGTTAAAATCAGATAAAATTTGTCATTTTTAAAATCATCCGTATTGTATATTTAGATCATTATGATAAAAAAGTTGGTTAAAAATGGTAAAATATGTATATGTACGAATAGATTATGTGAACTTTGTTATATAAATAGAACGTGAAAGACAGTAACGTAAAAGACATCAAAGTCTATAAAATAGATCGATTTCTTTCAAGTAGCTAAATATTGTTTTCGAATCCACGGAACTGAAAAGGGTTTTCATATCCGGGACTCGAAAGTATTTATCACGAATGTGCTTGAAATCGGAACATTCTATTAAAAAATGTTCCACTGTGAATTGAGCATCACATGCATAACACACCGGTGGATCCTCTCGTTTCAAAGGAACGAATGAGTAGGATATGTGTGCCCGGTACGGAGCCGAGAGAGGACTATTTCCTCTCTACGATCCTTCCGACTTGGTTTTGATGTTTTAAGTTTTGGTTGTACTTTAAAAAGTTTGTTGCTCGTCTCGAGAGACCAGCGTTGCTGCCATTTACTCTGAATGGCAGAATTAATTATAGGTTTGAAATCTGTATATGGTATTTTAATATTTGTTTGTTGCAGATTTAGAGCAAGTTTTGCTTGGCGGTCAACAAGTTCGTTGCCTTTAATTCCGACATGGCTCGGAATCCAAAGTAATGTTATTTTGCATTTTTTTTTTAAGATACGAGATATTCGTAAAACAAGGTTTTGTATGAGTATATTCTTTGGATCTCGTGATTGTAAATTCTGAAGGACAGATAGAGAGTCGGAACAAATGATTGCCTTTCTAATGCGTTGTTCTTCGATATGGTCGAGGGCCAAATCGATGGCACATGCTTCCGCAGAGAAGATAGAGGCACCATCTGGTAAGCGGATTGAAGAGCAATGGGGATCGGAATAGCATGCTGCGGAGACCTTTACTCCATCTTTTGAGCCATCAGTGTAGATCTGAACGTGATCGGGAAAATCTTTAATGCATTCCCGAAAGGAGGATTTGTGTTCTTCGGGTAATGCACTCGATTTTGCCCTCACGTGTAGAGTAAGGTTAATATCAGGTGTTTCGACAAGCCATGGCGGTACATCCGATACGGTGTATTCGCCTATGTTGTCTAAGCTTATGTTAAGTTCATGAAGAATATTCGAAATTCTAATGCCAAATGTTGGTAAGAGTTTTTGGTTTTGAGTAAATATGTTTTGGTATTGCGGATTGACAACAAGGTCAAAAGCCGGATTTTTCGGGTTGGATTTCAATTGGGCGGCATATTGAAGAGAAAGTTTTTTCCTTCTATCATTTAAAGATGGTTCATTTGCCTCTACATAAAGGCTCTGCACTGGTGTTGTTCGGAAAGCACCAAGTGCTAGACGTAATCCTTGATTATGGATAGGATCCAACATTTGCAGGTAAGAATTCCGTGCCGATCCATAAACGATGGACCCATAGTCGAGTTTTGATCGAATAAGTGCCCTATAAAGGCGCAGAAGCATTTCACGGTCTGCGCCCCAGTCAGTATGGGATAGTACTCGTAAAATGTTCATTGCCTTTGAGCACTTATCCTTCAAGTATTTTATATGTGGAACAAAGGAAAGTTTCGAATCGAACATTAGTCCGAGGAATTTAGTCTGCTCGACAACTGGAATTTTGATGCCATTTAATGTTAGATCTGGATCATTATGTGGTTTTCGTTTTTGGCAGAAGTGCATGCAGACAGTTTTTGATCTGGAGAATTTGAAGCCGTTTTCATCTGCCCATGTTTGTAGTTTGCCTAAACATTGTTGAAGTTGTCGTTCTATCGTGTGCATGTTCTTTGACCTATAGCAGATCAAGAAGTCATCAACGAAGAGAGACCCTTCAGTGGACTTACCGAGACATTTAGTTATACTGTTGATTTTCAGACCGAAAAGTGTTACGGAAAGGATCCCACCCTGAGGGACTCCCATTTCCTGTTTGGCTGTTTCAGAATAAGTTGAACCTACGCGAACTTTAAAATGTCTGTCAGATATGTAGTTTGCGATGAATTTTGGGAGATTCCCACGTACACCAATTTCATGCAGGTCTTTCATAATACCATATTGCCATGTAGTATCGTATGCCTTTTCCAGATCAAAGAACACAGTGACAAGATGCTCCTTCTTCGCGAAAGCTTCTCGAATGAAGGTTTCTAATCTGACCAGATGGTCTACCGTTCCTCTGCGGTTTCTGAATCCACTTTGGAGTGGACTCAAAATATTATTAGATTCAAGGAACCAAACTAGTCTAGTGTTTATCATCCGTTCAAGTGTTTTGCATATGCAGCTCGTTAGAGAGATTGGACGATAATTATTTGGTTCAGTGGTGTCCTTACCAGGTTTTGGAATTGGAATAATTGTAGATTTCTTCCAAGAATCTGGGATCTTTCCAGATTCGTAGACTTGATTAAAAATATAAAGGAGACAACGTAAGGATGATTCCGGTAGATGTTTCAGGAATAGGTACGGAATTTCATCTGGCCCAGCTGCTGAATCTTGTGATTTGTTTAAGGATTCAAGCAACTCTGGGAGATCGAATGGTTTATTGTAACTTTCTGTGTTGGAGGATTTAAAATTAAGGCGTTTCTTTTCTTTCTCTTTTTTAAATCTTTGAAATTTTTGGGAGTGATTTTTGGCTGATGAGTTTTGGGCTATATTTTTGGCGAATGCATTTGCAATTTCTGATTTAGAAGAGAAAATTTGTTTTTTATTGATAAGATGGGATGATGGTGCCGTTTTTCTTTTTCCACTTATTTTTCGTATCTGATCCCATACCTTTTTAGATGATGTGTTTGAAGATATTTTAGAAATGTATTCCTTCCAGCTATTCTTTTTGTCGGATTTAATAGATCGCCGAGCCTTCGCCCTCCAAATTTTAAAATTATTGTAATTTTCAGTTGTAGGGGAAGTCAGGAATCGTCTTAGAGCTGCCTTTCGGCCGGATCGATTGATAAAAGATTCTTCAGATAAAAGGAACTTTGTAGGTTTTGGGACGGACTTTGGTATCGTTTTTGTAGCAATAGAAGTAATCGTTTCATTGAATGTTTTAATAGGGTCATCGAGGTTAGTGAATTTTTCAACAGTAAGCTCCTCGTTGCACAGGTGTTGGAATTGGCCCCAATCTGCTTTGTGCACATTCCATCGAGGAAGTGGTTTATCAAGAGGGTTCCCAATATTCTTCAGAAAAATAGGGAAGTGGTCACTCCCACATAGATCATCATTTACCCTCCAGTCATAATCGAGTAAAATGGATGGATGACATAATGATAGGTCTATGTGGGTACGAGAGCCTGTAGCAGGGTGTAGATATGTTGGGGTATTATTGTTAAAAAGACACAGGTTGTTTTTATCTATAAATTCCTCAATACGTCTTCCTCTCTCATCTGTGTTCGGGGAGCCCCACAGACTGTTATGCCCATTAAAATCTCCAAGAATTATGTATGGTGCTGGGAGTTGTGAGACGAGGTTATTAAGTTGCTCACTAGTGAAAGCAATACTCGGAGGAAGATAAATTGAACAGACAGTTACTTGTCTGTGTAAAGTTGCACAGACAGCAACAGCCTGTAAATTTGTGTTTAACGTGATAAGTCTGTGAGGAATAGTTTTATGGACAGCTACAGCTGCGCCACCTCTGTTTCCTACCGTTGCGATGCTATTGTAGAGCGTGAAATTTCTGAAAGTAATTGGGTTTTTTAACATGACTTCCTGCAGGCAAAATAAGGCAGGTCTAAATTCTTTTGATAAATTTTGAAACTCTTCTGAATTTGCCCGTGTTCCATTGTATGATACAATTGTTTGTATTGCTGACCACTATCCAGGTTCGTGATGGACGCTCTTTGGACTGACAGGACTACTTGGTGTAGGTTGTCTGGTAACAGCAGCATTGCTGTCACCAAACTCACTGTCGTCCGCAAGAACGTCGTACCTGTTATGACCATGGATAGGGTCATTTGAGCCTTTGCTGGGCTTTGCGTTGTTTAAGGAAGGTAATCTGTGTAGTTTTACCTTCGGTTTTCGTTGGTCTTGAGGTGGTGTTGTTGCTGGTCGTTTATTGGTGTTACCAGCAATCTTGTTAAGGTCTGACGGCTGTGATACAGTCCGTCTGTGGTGGGTGACCCTCGGCTTCGATGTTTGAGTTACATGGCGTGCAGGTGTATGTGCTGGAGGTGCTGGCATATTGGTCTTGATAACTGCCGTTTCGTCAGGCTAGGAAGGTCTAACTGATGTTGAGGTGGTCTTAGACGCTACCCTTCCTGACTTGAAACGGGATGCCAAACCGAAAAGAATCTTGTCATTCCTTTCGTCCATCAAAGGTGGTACCTCCGCACAGAAAGCTGGCTTATCAAAGTAAGCTTGTACTTTCGCATCGCTGACTGTAATTTGATGCTGTTGTGTTTTGGATTTTGTTATTGATGCATAGGACAACGCAGCAGGGTCATTACTCTCGACCGCTCTCCTGGCCTCAGGGAAGGAAATGTTGCGGGTATACTTTACCCGCAGAACTTCCCTCTCCTTCTTCCAGGAAAGACAGTCTCGAGATGAGGCTGCATGGTTCCCCTTGCAATTAACACATCGTTTGCCGGTGATATCACAGCTATCCGTGTCGTTATGGCCCTCTCGTCCGCAGTGTTCGCAAACCTCCCTTCGCCTGCATCTGTCCTCATGATGGCCGTATCTCTGGCAGTTACGACATCGTAGAGGATTCGGTATGTAGGGCGAGACGTTACATCTCATGTAACCTATCATTACCGATGGAGGAAGGTTTGGCACTGCGAACGTGAGGACGAAAGTATTGGTGCTTACTGTTTGGCGTTTTATTTTGATCCGCCTTACCTCCGAGATCGGGATATTCTCCGATTTGAAATGTTGCAGAATCTCTGCGTCAGTGTCGTTCTGCAAGGCAGGGCATCTGATTACCCCCTTGCTGAAGTTAAGAGACTGATGGGCCCTAACATGGACACTGATCCCAGAGAATTCCGACAATTTCAGGAGATTATCCGCCTGCTGCTTGCGGAAAACCTCAACAAGGAGGTCTCCCGATCTCAAGGGCTTGACGGATTTGGCAGTACCAAGGCATCCTTTAATAGTTTTTTGGATGATGATGGGTGATAGCGATGATATTTTCTTCCCAGTCTCCTTCGCTGATATAAGGAGATACTGAGGGAAAGTCGTTTCGGACGTTGTGTTGTTGAGGTTATCATTTTGGTTTGGTTTGATTTGGTTTTGTTGTTTTGGGTTTATTTGAGACATGTTAAGTAGTTATGTGATTCATTACTCGTGACCCCACCCTCCTCGGAGCCCAACAAGGGGACACTGCTTGAGGCGCGGCTCTCCAGCGCCGAAGTGTCAGGGTTACACAGAGTAATATACTCGAGAAAGAATACGATTTTGTTTTGTGCGAAAATTGTTATTCTCTCGCGATTGACCCTAAGCCACCGCCGTCTGGATATCAAATATCCCGGGCTCGGCGTGACCAGCCGATTGATAATACAGGGCCCGTACTATCTCTCGTCTCTCTGGAGTCCGAAGCCAAAGTGGTGTGTTTCAACCACCAGGATCATCTTTCCCCAGATTACGAGATGCAACCCACGGCAAACAGGTTGGCTCAAATTGGAGCTGCTGTGAAAGCCTTCTGCTACACTAATACCCAACGCACACCGATCATAACCCCCGAAACAATCGATGTGGGCAGAGCACCAGTGCACCCAGTCTCGGGACGTGGACCCAGCTTTCTTGGGGAGGGGCTAAACTTTATTGAAGTTTATACAAGGAAATCACATTTTTGAACATCATTTGTTTCATTTTTTTGGAATAAGCAGTTTTTGAAAGCAGTTTGCTGGTATGCACTGTTTGGCCAAACTGACCCCGAAGGGATGATGGGAGTGGTCAAAAAGAGTCAGTCATATTTAGAGAAATATATCAATGCTCAGATGAACGATGAACGCCCAGGGGCCTCCTGATGCTGTATTTCTTTTTGGGTAAGACATTCAGTTCTCAATGCAGGGAATAGGGTTTTAATCAGAAATGTAAACCTAAGGTTAAAATAAAAAGTTACTGACAAGTGGAATAATACTATCCAAACCTCATAAGGACAAACCAGTGTGCAGTGTCAAGCTGAAACACAGTGTGCGCTCAAGTTTGAACTGTTCATCGGAACATACTGTTACAATTGCACGAAATGAGGCGGAGCCACATGAATCTATTGTACGACCTTTGAACGATAATATGTATGATTCAAGTTCGAACTCGAGGGTAGAGGAAGTGTCATATTAAGTACCTAGGACCACTCGACAAGGTATCAGGGTATCTATAAATTGGTCTGACAATCTACATATCAGTGTTGGGACTAGTCACAGGGATAAAACGGACTGGTTTGAGGATATACAGGCAAGTCCTGTAGGAAACGAATTCGTAGTAAGGAAACAAAGCCCAAGGCGCTTTAAAAGATTGCGTAAACCTCAAGATCGGTTTAGGGAATGGCATATGGGCCAAGTTGTTGAAGAGGACTGGGTTTTACGATAAAAATGTACGAGCAATTTTCGAATTTCAGTAGCTTGTTTCATTAAATGAAATATTTGGAATGATTTGGTTTCAGACTAAAGATAAGGAGAAAAATTTCTGATACACGTTCTTCTCAACCTTATTGTTTTTCCCCCAAACCATTATTTGATAATTATTTATGTACTAATAGTAATGTAATTTTATTTGCTAATTAAACTGATTTAAAACGAGCTGGAAATTAATGAATTTTTGTTGTTGCTATTCTTGTTTTCTTGTACTGAGAAATTACAAACTAAGAATGTTAGGACGACATTTTTAAACAAGGGAATAAGTATTTACTAAACTCATACATGAAAATTATATGATTTTACTGTGATTAACATGTTGACCTCTAATACTCTATACATACTTCAATTATATCGGAGATATTCAAAAAGTAACAGTATACATGTAATGATAATGATATCATTAGGAATAGACATAAAGGTATATTTGAGTATGAATTAGTAATATTTAAGTTGGTTTACTAAACGGTAACGTAAGTCTAATGTTTACTGTAAATCAAACTTTGATATTGGATCCGGAATATTCTATCAAAGTGATGAAAACACAACAACTTTCTTTTGTATTTTATGTCAAGAAAAATATAAACTGTTGAAAGTAAAGTTTTTGAAATATTAAAAACACTTCGAGTACAAGATAGTTCCAATCCATTTTCAGAGACCATCAACAACTTGCCAAATATATTTTTGTTTGTTCCCAATTTCTATTTTTTCACGTGGTTTGTTTTAAATCAAATTAATGCTAGCATACATTTTTCAATGAAAAAAAATAACTTGAAGTGCCAGATCTATTCAGCTATTTTATATAAGGTTTTCGAATAAAAAAAATCATTAATATGATATAGAATATTGATAAAATGCTACCTCCCGTGAAAAAAAAAAGATTTCCAATCGAACGGAAATCCTACGTTTGATTACAGTACGTAAGTGTTATCCCCCTGTAAGTAGTCAGGAGCCATGTTGATCTGTGACACCAGAAAAACTACAGAGCAATATGATGAAATATCAAGAGAAGATAACTCATTTTTATGGGATAAAAAAAAGACAATTATACATTGAATTATTTCTACTTTCATGGTAAGATTGTTGTTATTCAATAATCTAAGGAATGGTTCGGGACAATGCATTAGACCTGGCAAATTATCTTGAGTATGCCCATCATTAGCAATTATCGTAGCATGCTTTATATATTTACATGACCTTTAGTCTCTTTCATTGATTACATACATTGTAAAATATGAAAATAACAAAATAAGGTCCCAACGGAACGCTGGATCTACGAACCTGGGTTGTGAAGGTGTACACACGTGTGGGCAGTCCCTTACACGTGTGACGAAAACCGTTCCTTTTACAATTGTATAAATGTATCAAATACCTTATTATACCTTACTTAGTTTTCATTCTCATCGTCATAATTAACGAGCATTTTCCGGGCTGAACATTGAAACTAATTCATAATGAATGGATGATATCCCAGAAGCAAAAACGCAAATCTTTATTCAGTTGCTAGATAGACAGGGATTTACAGGTATCCACGTGTGTCGTACACTAAAAAAAAATGCTTTTTACGTTATATACGGTTTAATCACGAATAATGAACATTTCTTTTTGAAATATTGGATTGCAAACAATTTTATAAGCGTTAGATATATAAATAGCTGCTGGGTAGTAGTACATTTGATCAATCTATACTGACTGTAATCGGCAAGTGACATTCGATTTTGTCCTGCAATTGATAATAGAATCGACCGGTTAAAAATGACAATCTTTCTAGGATATCTGGTTTTGTTTTCGCTGTTTGTTTTCGAACATCAGCATTCAATGATTTAATGTGATATAGATTACTGATAAAATGCTACCTCCCGAGAAAAAAGTTTTCCAATCGAACGAAAGTCAGCCAATCAGCTTGTGTTTCACCTGAACCAAGTCCCAGAAGAAAACGGGTTTCTTGGGGTTGTAGCTATTTACTGAGTAAATAACACATTGGTACTTTCTATATACGGGAATAAGAGTAGGGTCTTGAGATTAGAAAAATCAAAAATATACACTCCTGGTATAAATAGAACGATGTAGGATTCCAGGTGTAAAAAGGAGAGAATTCCCCAGGTTTCCCTGTCCATTGTACATAGCAGGGTTACTGTCTTCCAAGTACTGGTGAGCTCTAATATGCTATTAAACCTATCCAATAACATCATTTTTCTTGTAAGTAAATCTTCAACCTTTAATTGCATATAAATTTCCCAATATTTGAACTTCAAATGAGCGATTGAGGGGATGGAGTCATTTGTAATAACATATATGTATAGTGAAATGACTATTTGTGTGAGACCTACAGTACGGAAGAGTTATCCCCTTGTAAAAAGGCAGGGGCCTTGTAGGTTTTCGACACCAAGAAAACTCACAGGAACATGATTAAAAACCAAGGGGAGATTACTCATTTTTTTTGTGATAAAAATGACAATGATGCGTTGTATTATTTTAACTTTCATGGTAAGGTTATGTTTTCGTTTTTCCATAATATAAGATCTATCATAATCTATCACTGCAAGAAAAGTTACATGATTTTTCTCATCAAAAAATAGTTTATTATCATAAATGTTCGAATTTCTCAATATTTTGATGAGATGAAAAAATCCCCCCAATCAAATTCTTACTGGTAGGTGAATTTCTCAACCAAAATACGTTTCTCAAAGCAAAACACTAATTATTTACAGAGAATTTTGTCATTTGTTTTATTCATTTTTTTAAAATAATCATTTATTTGAAAAAGTCCATGGTTTCTTTAAAAGATGAAAAAATCAGCATTGAAAGGCACAGGAATTTTTTGCGACAATTCATATGGTGGCGCAAAGATCGCTCATATCAGTTTTCATGACATTCGGTTCATTATTTCCTGACCATGTGTTATCCTCTTAACATAATCTACTCGATACTTTATTATACATTATACAATTTTACACCAATAGATAACATATAGATAAATCATTGAATTTAAACCTATGCTATATTTTAAAATCATGTTTGAGGAGAGCTTTCCGTAGTCGCAGCAGGTACGAGGACAATCTATAGTTATGCCAAACGTGAGGTATTCCAAGTGACGACTTTGGAGGGTAAATGTCGGTACTGAACTGACAGGTATCATATCTCACTTACTGCAATAATTGTATCAAATACCTTATTATACCTTACTTTGTTTTCATTCCCATCGTCATGATTAACGAGATATTAACGATAAGTTTACGGACTAAACATTCAAGCTAAATTATAATGAATAGATGATATCCCAGAACCAAAAGCTCAAATCTTAATTCAGTTGCTAGGTAGAGAGTGATGCAGAGGTGACCACGTGTGTCTTACACTAAAAACTGCTTAATGTAATATAAGCATTGTCCACAAAAAAAAATTCTTGTTGAAATATTGGCTTGCACACAACGTGATAAGCGATAAATATATAAATACCTGCCTGCTAGGTAGAAGTACATTTTATCCACCTATACTTACTGTTATTGCCACGTGACCTCCATTCTTGTATTACAATCGATAATAGAATCGACTGGATTAAAATTATAAATCTTTCTATGATAACTTGTTTTAATTTTACTCGAACATCAGCATTCGATGGCTTAAAATAATATGAAGCACTGATCAAAATAATATCTCCCTAGAAAAAAGGTTTCTAATCGAACGTCGCACCTACGTTTGAGTACAGTACTTAAAAGTAGTCAGGAGCCATGTTGATTTTTGACACCAAGAAAACTGCAGAGCAACATGATTAAAAATCAAGAGGAGATAACTAAAAGAAAATGATAATGATGCATTGTATTATATTTACTTTCATGGTAAGATTATGTTTTCTTTATTCCATAAATAATTTTCACAATATATTACTGCAAGATAGGTTATATGATTTCTCATATACATGTTCGATTTCCATATATTTGATAATTTCGATAAATAAAATTCTTACTTGTAGGTGACTTTTCTCCACTAAAATAAGATTATGCCAGCGAACACTAAACATTTACAGAGAATTCTTGTATTTGTTTTATTTTTATTTTGAAATATTCACTAATTTGAAAACGCCCATGCTTTCTCCAAAAAGTCAAAAAGACGGAAAATATTAACATGGAAAGGCACAATATTTTGCAACAATGCAAATGGTGGCTCAAAGATCGCTCATGTCAACTTTCATGAAATTCGGTTAATTATTTTCTGACCGTGTAGATCCCTTAGTGTAATCTACTTAATTCTTCATTATACATCATACAATTGTACAACATTGGATATTTTATTGATAAATAAATGTCGTGCGGGTGGTCAGTACATAGTCAATTTTCTAAGAGAGTGGACTCAAGAGCTAGATAATAGTATAAAATGCCTGATGATACCACGATTATCTCAGAAAACTATAAACACTAACACTAAACATTTACACAGAATTGTGGCGTTTGTTTCATTCTTATTTTGAAATCACTTTTTGAAAACATGCATGCTTCCTGCAAAAAGTCCATAAATTAAGAAAATAAACATGGGAAGGCAAAGCAATATTTTACAACAAATTAGTGATGGCGCAAAGATCGCTCATGTCAAGTTTCGTTTATTTTTTTCCTGACCGTGTTGTATCATCTTTATATAATCTACTTGATACTTTATTTATCCATAATACAATTTTACAGCAATGGATATCATGGAGATAAATAAATGTCAAACAAAATACTCATACTTGAAGCAGCACACAATCGACTATTCTTATTTTAGTGTAAAAGTAAACATACCTTTGAATATCGTTAAAATTGTCAATGGTTGAACTGATGGCATGCTTGATTTGTTGAAACATTCATTTAATATAGCATAACATATAATACAGTGAAGATACTCTTTGCAAAAAATTAAGGAATTTCATCTAACATACCAGTGTTTTGATGATCCAAAGATCCCAAAGCCTGCTTGACCAGTTCAGGTGCAGATGTACGAGGTTGGTATGTAACAAGCTCCAGAGAATGCATCGGGCACAAAATATATGTTTTATCCGTACATTTCTTCAAGTCAAACACCTCAATCTCTGTTCCTGATTGAAGTGTTTTTTTGATGTTCGTTATTTTGTCCTGGCATTCTCTTTGCTGGTTCGTACGTGTTGTCTGACACTCCAGCAATCTAATGTGATTCTTCGTCTCGTTCTCTTTACATGCCTTAATCAGAATAGCCCCCTGCTTTTTAGCTTCCTCTTTTATTTCACGTACTCTAGACTTGATCAAATCAGATGCTTCTCTGTGTTTCTCCTTGTTTTTAGCTATCTCCTTTTCGACATCACTCGTACCTTTTAATATCGAAGGAAGGTAGTATTCCTCGTTGATTTTGAGGTTGTGTTTCAGCTTATCTGTTTCCTCTTTCACTATGTCTCCCAAATCTTCAAAAACGTGACCTTTGTGATCCTTAGAGGTGACACAATGCAAACAAACCAGGCCGTCACAGTTCATACACACAAGCGAAACTTCCTGGCCCGTGTGTGACGGACACTTGTTACTCCCGAACGGACGACAAGACGTCTGGGCTGAGTATGCCATCATAGGAACGTTTAACATTCAGCCATTAACATCTGACGAGTGAATTCCGTAAACAGCTCCCTAACACAACGGGAAGTAAAATACACCGAGAATACCCGTGACGTCATGTCTGTTTGTAAGAAGATACCATCAGATCACAGGTCGCACATATATTACTACAAATATATATATATATATATATATACAGTTGGGAGCAAACTAAACTTGGTAGTCTAGTGCACTTCAGTGCACTACAAAAGTTAACTCCAGTTAACATCGAAGTGCACCTGAGTTAACATCGTAGTGCACTTGAGTTCACATCGTAGTACACTGGAGTTAACATTGTAGTGCACTAGAGTTAACACTGTAGTGCACTGGAGTGAACATCGTAGTGCACTTCAGTTCACATCGTAGTGCACTAGAGTCAATACATACAAAGTATTTGATATACAATGCATAATCTCTTGAACATATAAATGTTTCATTAAAACAAAATTTCAAAAATATATATACAAGGACTAGTCTATGTATATTGTGTGTGTTCATGATGGTGTGTACATTTTACTTTTATTTCAGATATGTTTATTACATGTATATAAGTACAATACATGTCCCGTATTGGTAAATAGAATATACACAAAAACTGACAAAATACAGGTATCATATTACATAAATTCCACCCATTGATTCCACCCATTGCATCCACCCGTTGCATCTATGCATTTACACTAAATTAAGATTAGTTATAATTAAGGAAGCATGGAAAATACCAGTTTTAAAATTAAAATTAAATCGATCAACATCAAGCAATATTGATTCTGCCTTCATTAAAACATATATTGTACGTGCAACATAAATGTTAGTCTTTCCAGACCAGGTAAATCACACAAAATGGGATTATGATTGTAATTTTGTTGAAAGGTGTGATTAATTAAGGGTTTACCTGTACAGGTACTGTAATAGTCATGCATGGCTACCCCTCCCCTAAACACTCATGTAATTATATATAATCATCCCCCAATCTAATGTTTATCGTATGTACCTAATGAGTGTATGAATTAGTTTTCCCGTTAAACTTTTTGATTATTATTGAGAAATAAAAATACTGATTTGCAAGCTTTCGAGATAATATTATAAAGGTTTTTAAAATCCAAACAAAAGCTTGTCAGTTTACCTGTCGTTTTGATAAGTGTCACCAAGCTGTGTGTATTAGAGTATGGGTCAAATCCAAGTGTCAAAAATTATAGTTACAGTACTAGTCATGCTAGACCAAATGTCTGCATCGACTACATCTTAAAAATAATAGGTAAAACAAATATGTTTATAATTTGATTACTTTTTTCATTACTTATTACATTATTATATTCATAAGATTATAAACAAATGATTTTTTTTTTCAAATGTCTATAGGGAGGTTAATTACTTATCATTATTATTTTGCTGAAATGATTGATTACAAAATGTTGCATTTGACTGACCACTTTTACTTTGGTGGTCACTCAGGTATGACCATACAAGACCAAGGTGTGAAAATTGATCTGTTGGTTAGACCTTACCTGTAATTATCCCCTATTGTTCTACTCTCACACCTGTAGTCTCACCTGACCAAGAAAATACTTTACCTGTATCATAGTTCAGAATGTCTTACCTGGTAAACGCTTGGTGTCGTATATGGGGTCTTCCCCGAACACCAACTCTGGTTAGGGTGGGGTGTTTACATAGGAGTTAAGGTGTGTTGATAGGGAGTTATAGTCTGTTACTGAAATATCATCAATGTAAGAACATAGGTAAATCAGCACAGGTAAATCAACTCATCTGTTAGGTGATCAGTCATTAGCTGTTAATGATTGCCAAACTGTTTCAGAAATAGTGTATAAAACTGAAGCACACTTTTGAAACTCATCTTATTTTGCTGATCATCGTCTTTACATACATATTTATATGTACTTGCTGAATCTTGAATTGTAAAACAATTGTATCGTTGAATACTTTTGAACATTTTAGTAAAGGATGTGTCATATTGATTTAATTAGGAGTGTAGATATTTAAAAAGAACTTTAATACGATTGTTTAATTTACATTCTTTTATATTATTTCAGCAAATTCAGCCTTGTATCATTTTTCATTTATAGTGTAAATGCTGTATATATCTGATTATCAACATTTAAATTGGTATTTAAATTGAATAATTACGGAATCTTAAATCCATACTTTTTCACTGTAAATTAATTGTATATTACTTAGACTATTATAGGTATACTCCCTAATCAATTAATCATTTATATGTCATGAATATAACTATAATTATAACATTGTATGTGAAGCTTTCAGGAAAATATATAAAGTTTGCTTATTCAATATAAAACAAATAATTAACATAAGTTGAGGGGAAGCTACATACTTTTACACATAATGAATTCCACTAAATCCTAATAAAATCTTAACTGCAAGAGACTCAGATACCAGTCCAGTGCCCTTGGGGCCCCTAGTCCATTGCCATTCATACCTGTCACATATTAATTACCCTGTGTGGTGTGGGTCACACCTGATCAGGCCGGTTTCCCCAATTAACTCCAAGGGGGTCCATTTATCGCAGGCATTATACCGAAACCTTATCTAACTATAGGTATCCTCTCATAATATGTAAGTTAATAATTGACAAGATGAATGTACCTGTAGTCAGATTTCATTAATACATCATTACAAACATGAAATAAATATAAAATCAAACCACTAGAATGTCTGAAGATGGAATTTAATATTTCATATTGTTTTACCATAGTATTAAAAATACACATTCCCTGCATCTGGCATGAATTGGATTCCTCTGGCCTTTATACATTAATACTGACATTTTGACAGAATATATTATATTTAAATCTAACTAAGAAATCTCTCTGTCAGCAAGTCTAAATTAGTACTGAGTCAGAAGGTTTAATTGTGCTACATACACGAACATGGGTAGCTATACCTTCAAAACTTAACTTGCACACATAATATACAACACATCAAATCATATATCTCATAACAACATTTACCCAAGAACTGAAGTGCACATCATAGTGCACTTGGGTTAACATTGTAGTGCACTGGAGTTAACATCGTAGTGCACTGGAGTTAACATCGTAGTGCACTGGAGTTAACATCGTAGTGAACTCAAGTGCACTACGATGTTTAGTCTAGTGCACTACGTTATTCACTACGTGTGCACTACGAAGTGCACTTGGTACCAAGTTTAGTTTGCTCCCAACTGTATATATATATATGTCAAGTAGTAATAACGACAGTACAGACAAGTAAATTGTCAAATTTTCGAGGCAATCTGCCCCTTTATCAAGACACAGGTAAATTACATACGATCACATATAGACATAGAACATGGAACAGTTACACAAATATATATATACAGTAGGTATAAACAACAAAAAGTATCATAATGTTGTAAAAATGATCCCCCTCGGCCGATACTAAATTCGCCGAGGGCCTATTATGATTAATAAGGAAACATCTTTGGTGGTGTACAGATGCTAAAAGTAAATGAATGAATGAACAAATAAATAGATAAATAAATAAATGATATAACTTAAAGGTTTAACAGAAACGCATCGCGGGTCGATTCGATGTGATGGAAGCGCGTGTTATGTCATGAATGTTTTTGTTATTGTTTTTTTCCCTCGATATGTACATTTCGTCCCGCAAAACTCGGCCCAAACAGCGGGTTGCAGTGGCAATATCGGGTGGCCAATCCCATATTTAAATTAGTTCGTTTAAACGAGATGGAACAAGTATTAAAACATATAGATGTAATTGTGTAGAAAGGTAAAATTTAGGCATTAGAAACTAAACAAAAATGTGGTCACAAGATCCTATTATCGTGACGAAAACCGAATGTCAGGACGACTCGTCACAAACCGACAACATGTACTCGCCCAACTTATTCAGCCAATCAGCTGCGGTGGTAGAGAATTTGTGTATCCCGAGCCGAGCCCGAGCTTTAGACCCGAGCCTGAGCTTTAGACCCGAACCCGAGCTTTGGATATTTTCGTTTTTCTCCTTCATTACTGAATGGATTAAGGTGATTTTTTCTACCAAGATTTGATTTCAGGTTTTAAATCAATCCGTGTAAGTGGATTTTCTTAAAATGTATTTTAACGTCCTAAATCGACGATTTTCATTTTTTAGGGGGAGAATTTGTGTAGCCCGCAATCAAGCGTGACTATTCATGTTTTTTGCTAATTATTTCCGATACATGCTATTATTGAGAAATATTACTAGATACAAACAACAAGTAAATATAGCTGATTCTAAAAATATAAATTTCAACATATATCTAATGTGACTTGGTGTCAAATTTTGACATTTTTGTAACCGCGCCGACGATCAATGAACTCGCCGTGTTTACCGAGCTTTCACCGAGCCCGTGCTAACCAAGGGGAACTATATTGTTCTATGCAGAGGGAACGACGGCTTAAGACCACTGAAGCATTACCAGAGCTAGGTGAGGGGATAAAACGCTTAACATATCAAGCGTCCCCTACGGCAACGAGGGACATATCCGAAGTGATTTCAAAGGATCCATTCATTGATAGTATAGTTCGATATGAGACCAAAGACTTTAAACGATGGCAGAGCTGACAAAGAACGCAGAACTGGAAATCGGGGATATGCACGGCAAGTGCAGTGATCCGAGAGCTCTACTACACAGACCTAGAACTTTCACCGATCTCAATCTTACTTTGTCTGTGTCGGTCGACACACCGACACGCGATATATACGCCTACATGTCCATGGAAATGGCCTTCAGTTTCAAGTCTGAATTCTATCGAACAGTCCTCCTAGGTTCCCCAATGCTTCTTTGAATGTTATTAAGCAAGCTTAAGGCAAATGTCACATGTCTGTTCAGTAAAAACCTTGTGCATCAATCTTTCAAATGTTGCTGGACTGTTGCACAATCCAAAGGGCATCATGTTGAATTTGTAAAGGCCTTTGCGTTTTGCGAACGCCGTATTTTGTTTGTCCGATTGCTCCGGCCATGTCCACCCCACCTGCCAGAACACCTGCCAGAAGCCAGAGAGATCATCAGTGGTCGTAAACCATTCACATCCAGACAACCGGTCAAGCATGTCAACGCCCTTGGTAATGGATAGGCATCCGTGACAGTCAGTTTATTAAGAAGCGTGTAGCTATATATAGTCGACGCAGAACCTCACGGTACCATCACTTTTCCCAACAAAAACCACCCCAGATGACAAGGGTTTTAGTGAAGGCAAAATAATTGCGCGTTGCAACATACTGTCGACTTCTTTGTCTACTTCCTCTGCTGTGTGGAGTGATAAACGGCTAGAACGAATATTCATACCCTGCCTACACTGCTCTCCGGTAGGGTATGAATTCCCTCCCATTGCCGATAGTGTAGCAAGCCCCGATGTGATTCACATCGGGCAGTATTAGCAGTGGTAAAATATTTCTCGGATAAGAAAACACATGTAAATTGATGATTCTGGTATCTATTATGAATATTCAAGCAACAAACCTGCACATTACTTCAAATATTTGACAATAAATAGTAAAATCCAAAACGAGCAAGACACACGGAGATATCAGTTCAAACATACCGCCATCTTTGATACAAGTGTAAAGGTCAATTTCCTTATAAGGAAATCAAAATAAATTAATGCTAATGAGGTTTCCCGCGAGATTTCAACAGAAAAACAGATTCAGAGTAATATATCTCGGTAAGGAAGGTAAATTCATTCTGAAATTATTTAATTACGCAAAGTAAGATTCGCTTTCTTCACAAGAGTTACAAAAGAGTAGTTAAATATCTCTGATTATTTATTTATCGTACATGTACAGTGTAGTAGCTTCATCTGTTCATCCATATATGGATCACGGGTTCCATATTTGGGTTAGAATCCTCGCGATAGTTCTTCGAGAAGTATCATGGCGGATCACGGAGACTCCGAGCAGTATGATATCAGAATATGCGAATTAAAGATTTCTAGATTAGACGGTAGGCTAATACATTGCAAAATTGTATTAGAAATGTTTAATAATACGAACTATTACTCCAAAGTTAAACGATATCCGCTATTTGTAGCATTTTCGAGGTTCACTGTTTTGCTACATTATGAGCAATGGGAGGGAATCGTAGCTCTGACGACGACCATCTGTCAGAAATTGTCCGTCCGTCGTCCAGAGCTACGTTATCGCAGCTAGTAAACGGCGCGGTGCACGTGTCTGTTTGTGTCTGGTTTCGTACCCCGAGTGTCAATAGTATGTTGTATTACGTTGGTTCTGTCGAGATCTTTGTCCAAAATGCAAATAAAGATGAGTATCTTGACAGGTCAATTTGGGGCAGTTTGGGAAAATCCTTCCAGCACTTCTCAAAAATAGCAATAACAATGATTGTTTGTGGACGGATGACTTATCATGGACCAATTTGATGGAGGGCAAAAAGTACTCAACACCAAATTAATTTTAGACTGGTTTGGACAGACATCATTTTCCAGTATATGTTATCCTATGTAAGGATATCTGTTCACCTAGTGGACATGTTAACTGTCCCTTTACATATTATCTTTGATCTCTTAATTTCATATTACCTTGTTAATGTTTAATGTCAAATTCTGTAATGTCCCGTCAAGTTTTCACCATTGATTTATATGTTAACAGACACACAAGCAACATATGTAAATGTACGTGTGCCATTATGGAACTTAAATCATACAGTCATCTACCGGTATATAACATTTGAGATAAATGTGAAGTGGATTATCACATTCTGAACGAGTGTGGATGGATTAATTTCTGTAAGTGTTTGTCATCTGAATTGTGACTTGCTTGTTTGTTTTCACTTAGCGTCCTATTAACAGCCAGGATCATTAAAGGACATGCCAGGTTTTGGAGGTGGAGGAAAGCCGGAGTACCCGAGAGAAACCACCGGTCTACGGTTAGTACCAGGCAACTGCCCCACATAGGTTTCGAACTGGCAACCCAGAGGTGGATGGCTAGTGTTAAAGTGTTGGGACACCTTAACCACTCCGCCAACAGGGCCACTCTGACTTGTGTGCAAATCTAGCTATCAATGTTGAATATATTTGTAAAGTACAACAATGGAATTTTGAAGATTGTGTTTCACCAATTTATCTTCATTTACAATGTCTGTATTTTCATACATCACATCCAATACATTCAGATATACCTAAAATCTGCTTTACCTGTTACAATATGTGTATATGTAATTATGACAGCCAGGATAACGTTCAATACTTTTATATGTGATTATAGCAGGTCAAAGTTCAATATTTGTATATGTAATTATAACAGGTCAAAGTTCAGAGTTCAAAGTTCACATTCTTTTAATCTTATCAAGATCACATGCACCAGTCCATATGATAGTATGAAGGACAACAAACAAAGTTGTAAAATGTTGTGAGGAACAAATACGTGACAATATGATTATATATAGGCAATGCAAGCAGAAAATAAATATCTTATATGAATATTATTCATAGAACCATGAATGGTTGATGAACCGTCAAAAAACTTTGAAACATTTATACAAATCTCATAAAATGGGGTCAAATCACAAGTGAATGCTTCATTTTCACAAGTATTTACAGAAAATAGGTATAATAATCGATGTACCTTTTATGAAATTCAATTTTTGCCAGCAATCATTAATTTAATGAGGTACTTTTTATGAATGTGTTCATCATGCCCACAGTACATGGGAATATAAAACAAACACTTATTCCTACATAACATGACTTTATTCCTGTCGTGAAGAGAAACTACGGCCATTTTTGTTTAGCGTTGGACCGATTTGGCCAGAGTTGTTTGTTTATGAAATAAGGATAGACCTGGTGATTTTTTATTAGGTAAGCCTCAACGAAGTCTTTCAAGGCCTGCATTAACATCTGCAGGTCTGTCAAGATATATGCCTGAAACATTACTTTTAAAAACAAACTGTTTTTTCCGCTTAAATGAACAGGCCCTAGAAAAATTGAGATTTTTGGTTTTGCAATTTCATTATTTTCTTGTGTAAAGATCTGATCACAATACTGCAGTAAACTTGCATTGGTTTCAGGGATTCAATATCTAAGATTGTATCAGGTTCTGCTGAGGTCAAACCTGCATTTAGTCGTTATATAAAAAATTGAATGACATAAAAGATTTTTATGATCATGGACTTCACAATACAATTTGTTTTTCCCACCAGTAATAAATCTGAATTCCTACTATGTAAAACGTGATTCTATATAGACTGACAACAGTAAATCAGTATTTCAGCACTTCAGTAATTAAATTATCCATCTAATCTCTATATGATCCAATTCACAAATCAACTAGATCAAGTTCTAAGATAATTTCTCGAACTGTTCCTTTGCAGGCTCCTTAATTTCACCAGATTTTATTTTTTTTTCCAGATCCTCAATCTGTCTTAATTTTTCTTCACATTTCTGACTTTCTTCTCAATATCAGCTTTATTTTGTAATGGCATCTCTGATTGGTTGGAGCTTTGTTTAGATGATTGTGATTGGTCGTTTGAGAGCACAGAATCAGCTAATGACCTGGTTACAGACTCAACATTTTCATTGTGGCCCTGTTGTTTCTTCTTTTCTGTCCTTTTAGCATTTTTCTTTGCAGCCTTGGACATTCCTGCGAAGGGGTCAGCCTGCAGTGTATCCTTATCCTTCGGGGTAACATCGGTCGGGTTTAATCCCGGGGGAAGGGAAGACCTACTACTTTTCAGCCATTGAACACCACGGTTTTCATACCTGTAATTACAATGAACATATTAAGTAAGTCAAACTGGAGAAAATATGGATCGTTCTATAGCAATCATAAGTCACCTGTTCATGGATCGTTCTATAGTAATCATAGGTCACCTGTTCACGGATCGTTCTATAGTAATCATAGGTCATCTGTTCATGGATCGTTCTATAGTAATCACAGGTCACCTGTTCACAGATCGTTCTATAGTAAGCATAGGTCGCCTGTCCACGGATCGTTCTATAGTAATCATAGGTCATCTGTTCATGGATCGTTCTATAGTAATCACATGTCACCTGTTCACATATCGTTCTATAGTAATCATAGGTCATCTGTTCATGGATCGTTCTATAGTAATCACAGGTCACCTGTTCACAGATCGTTCTATAATAATCATAGGTCACCTGTTCACGGATCGTTCTATAGTAATCATAGGTCACCTGTTCACGGATCGTTCTATAGTAACCATAGGTCATCTGTTCATGGATCGTTCTATAGTAATCACAGGTCACCTGTTCACAGATCGTTCTATGATAACCATAGGTCACCTGTTCATGGATCGTTATATAGTAATCATAGGTCACCTGTTCACGGATCGTTCTATAGTAATCATAGGTCACCTGTTCACGGATCGTTCTATGATAATCTTAGGTCACTTGTTCACAGATCGTTCTATAGTAATCATAGGTCACCTGTTCACGGATCGTTTTATAGTAATCAGATGTCACCTGTTCACGGATCGTTCTATGATAATCATAGGTCACCTGTTCACGGATCGTTTTATAGTAATCAGATGTCACCTGTTCACGGATCGTTCTACGATAATCATAGGTCACCTGTTCACGGATCGTTCTACGATAATCATAGGTCACCTGTTCACGGATCGTTCTATGATAATCATAGATCACCTGTTCATGGAGCGTTATATGTGTGTACATGTAGGTAATACTTGGACAGCAGCCTTTCAGATGTATTGCCTTTTTGTTCAAATTGAGCACATAGCAGTTTCTGGTCTTGGATCATGATTTGAATTCATATTCATGCAGTGTTTGGGGGGGGGGGGGGGGGTGTGGACATGTGTTTTTAAGGAGTAGAATCTCATTTACATCATGAAATACAATCATGATAATTAAGGTAGCATATACTTAGTAAGTGTAGTATTTTGTGTGTTCCGTATCTCCTGGAAACATACCACGGATAGCATTACAGACATTTTTGAGGAAAATTTTGCTCCTTAAATTCTGTAAAGGTTTCCTATGGAATTTCTTTAACTTATGGAATATCGACAAAACGGGGACCAGATGTAATACAATAAGATGTTTAGGATATCATTGAGTCATCTTGATATTGTTAATTTGAGTTGTTAACCATATTTACAATGTGTTGCCCGCGTGCTATATAATGTAAAGCATTGAGAAATGCCTTATGCGACTATCTGACATTTTTGTTTTCAAGCCAGCATCAAAACTGGTCAAATCCAATTTAAGTTTTTTGTGTTTCCCTGGTGTACTCAGGTACCGACATTGATTTGTATGTCTGAAATATGAGTTACACAAGTACTAGTGCGTGGACATATGTAAAAAAAAAAAAAACAACAAAACTCACAAGTAGATCTAGAAATACATTTTGAAACTGATGACGGTACAGGTAATCTGTCATAGCTTAACATAAGACATTGGTGAATTCCTGGTATTAAATCTGTACTCATTACATAGATAAACCGTGGGCAATGTATATATGGGAGCAAGCTATCTACAGATTTTAAAGCAAAACTGTTACTGTGGCAAGTGCAGGTAATACAAGGATGTTACGGTTATGTTTCAACTGTTGAAATGAAACAGTGAACAAAGTATGCTGTACAATTAATGGTTTTTGTTTTGGGATATTTTGTCTTTCTTTTAATAAAATTTTACAAGAATATTGACTGCCGGTAATTGGTGTGATAATTAAAGGTCCACATGGCACGCTATTCTGGGATGGCTATGAGGTTGTGAATTTGAAATAATTTAAATTTTTTATAAAAATTTGATATCCATAATTTACAAAGCATTGAAGCATGTATAGAAGTTTGATTTCATGTAATCTGATGTGACAAGATATCATGTGTTTACTGTACTGGGTCCACAGTTCTGTATTAGATATACATCTGTATATACATGTAGATATGCAGGTATATAGATATAGTACCTGGTATCAAAAATGCACTTCCATGATTGATATCACATGAATCAGACTAGGTCATTGCTATTTCTGTAAATATTTTGTTATTTGTGTTGCAAACTTTGTCATGCATAGCCTGTAAGTAATGTAGATAATAAATGTTATTTTTGTTATTCTTAATTATGTAAGTAGTGTGAGAGTGTAATGTAAGTATTATGTAAATATGTACATAAATACAATTGTAATGTAATAAATAAACAATATTAATAAAGACTGATATGAGATACATACACATTGTTTTTGTATTTACATATTATAACGATTTTGTAGTCATATCTAAGATATGTAAAAGTGTTGATTTCTGTCCTCATTCTCACAGCATCAATTAATTCAATAGAACACCGACAGAACTACCGCACCTTCAGTGATAGACCTAATTACCTGTGTCAGAAGTAACATGCAGTATGTAGGGAAGACCATCACACCGCTCAGTTTGAGAATTAACTATCAACGTTGTCCCATCAAACAGAAGAACAGGACTTGTCAGTAGAGACAATTTAACATGCCATGCCATTGATGGCATATCATTGATGCAATGTACTTGATGCCATGTAATTGATGCCATGTAATTGATGTCATGTCATTGATGCCATGTAATTGATGTCATGTCATTGATGCCATGTCATTGATGCCATTGATGCCATTGTAGGCGATGTGCAACGTTGACTCATTTATCAACTTATTTATTTTAAGATTTTTTTCTTTATTTATGCATTGATATTTGCTATATTCATCTCCATTTTCATTACTAAAATACCTTATACTTACCGCCCTTTTCGAAGTTAACATCGGCTTTATGGTTGGGGGACTGAAGGGACAACTCCATCACAAGGCACAAACAAATGAGAAAGACGTTTCGCCGAATTTATTACAATTAACAACAAGCATTGACAAAGAACACACTGCAAAGTTGCTATAGAACACACCACGTTAGCACACATTAACACTGAGTTTTCAACCAAAGCTACTTGTATAGTGAAATGAATAAAGGGATGGAAAATAAATTAGGGCCATGAACCATTTTTCATGATCAGTGTTTTGACATTAATAAGTAACTAGAACTATATAATTCAGTTCATTATGAATACACAAAATTCTCTGATGGTTATGTCTTAATATAAAATATGATTAGATCCACAGTACTTAATAGTTGAAATTAATGTAATATTACTATGTATTGCAAATCCAATCTATAATACAAAGAACTTTTCTGTACCTATAAAACAAACACTTGATTTCTAAACAAGAAATACTGCAAAAAAACTCCCAGGCAATCCGCTGAACCCCCTACCAAAAATATTTTTACCTGCAACCTTTAACCTGTCCTGCAAGGAAACTCGAAGTCAAGCTCGTGTGGCTGATATTGTCAACTCTTCTGAATCAAGTCATTAGGGCCGCCTTTATGAAAGGGATAAATAGCAATCTTTCTCTAAACTGAATTTATACCATTTTACCTTCCCAAGCAGCGAGACCCACAGCCCTGAATGTGTCCTCGTGTCCTATCTCTGGTTTGATTTACAAACCTTCATAAAGAACGCAGTATGGAAAAAACACCACAAAGTGGCTTCAGGGCGATTTTTTCAGATTCATAGTTGTCTATTCTGTGCAAAAAGTCCTTTTTGACTTTGTTGACTTGAAAGATCTGCTCAGAAACTGTGCATACAAGCCCAGTTGCTGCAGAGATGCAGGCAACGGGACATGGCGAAAATATGTACAGAACATAACATAAGTCCTCCACCGTGTTTTTAAATTGCTATGTACCTCTGGTGAATACTGCTCTAGTTGGGGTTTTCACATTCATTGCAGGAGAACCTGCAACAAATGAATGGTCGCCACTTAATCAGACATACGGATTATGTGAGAACTGAAAGGCTGAAGGTAGAATAGTCGCCCAATCCTGTAAGATCGTAGAACCTTTTACGCATTGGCATCCCAGTTACCTATTTGAGATAACAGATCTGGAATTCTGTTGTTCACCCCTTGCTAATGCGTTTACGACTATCACGCATGCCTCATTGTTACAAATAACCAAGACCTTTATCCCTCACAAGACTCCATGTCTTGACTACTGCTGCTAAAGTGAATAGTAGATGATTTGTAACGGTACATCTACAACGTCTACTGGAAACTCGGCATTACAAAACTGGGCTATGAGAGAAACCTTCAGTCAATCAGGATCAGATGCCACCTATCCGGCTGAAACCATTCCTCCTTTGATAGCACCGACACTACGTTGTAAATTCTTCAGAAAATTGTGATATTTCTGGGTCCTGAGTATTGCGTTTGAATCATCCGCACTTCCCATTAAAATCCTGATTTTTAGCTCTTAAATGTTTTCACCCAGCGTATCTCACATTTAACATTTTATGTATGTGACATAAAACATCCTCAAAACAGACCACTCAAACTCAGCCACATGATAATTTTTTTTTAATAAGGCCAGATTTGCGTCCTTATCACGCCTCGTGTCTTTCTTTGTGATGTTATCTTGAAGTTACCAACTAAAAACTGACTTAAGTTCAATTCATCGAATTCTATTACTTTTGCCACTACCTGCCAATAAGAGTATAACTCTGATTGGGGCCTACATAACTTAACTCGTAGCTTATCGGTAGGCTTCTCATGCTTACCACTCCAACTTTGCAAATCAAACAACCTCCAGGATTTTTTTTCTCTCCGCAAAACGCTTTTTTTTCGTAGATCACCCAAGGTCACTGGATCACCATAATCGCCTTCCTTAACAGAGCCCTTTTTTGTTTCGTCTTTTTTTATTCGGTGTAGTAAATTGTCCATAGGTATTTAAGAACCTGAAATTATCCCAAGATATGAGAGTTGACCACCGGAGTCACTCTGTCCTGAGATATTGCAAAGGATAGGTCAGTGCACTGAAGAATAAAGGTATTGACAAAATACAAAAACAGTTTCTATATCTTAAGACAAAAGCTTGATCCCATGGATGACCTTGCACTACATTTAAGTGCGCAAAGTAAAATGTCTAGCGTTATGAATAAGATGATTGAATATTCGAAAACTGCAGCATTAGCATAATCGCTAATGTTCTGAATCTCTTCCAATCGATCCTTCTATCAGAAGTCATAGAACATCTTATGGTTTGCTGTACATGTGTTACCCGCCCCTTTCACAGCGTAGCTGGTGTCCACCTCAGTGAAGAAGATACGGGAAGCAGGTCACTGCTGGCCATAGTAATTTGAGTAAGATGATTTTCTAAGAACACAATCATAAAAGCACTGAGGGGCCCGCGGCCTCACTTTTTTGAGAAACACAAACTGATTCAGGTAGGAATCGTGACTCTGGTCTTCATCTGAGGTAACATTGTACGATGCTTCAACAACTGAGTGATCGCCATATCCCAACCACCTGACATTGTTTAGTTATAAATCAGTGGTCCAGCATTACGAGACACTGCAGATGCGTGTCATAATGTAACGGTTGCGTGCCTACAGTCCGTTACCAAATTCCATCTTGGACCCAGTATATATATCTAACTGTTGTAAGAAAACATAAACATTGCAGACAATATATACAAAACAATGGCTAGTCTACCTGACTTCAATATATATGTAACAATTACCTAATTTACGCCTGGTAAATATTTAACGCTGTGATAGCCTGAATACCACCTATTACCTAGATAAACGTACTGTATCACAATGTACCTACACCCGTACACCCTGTACCGCAACACTATGTGATCACGACAACTTGACCGCGACACACGTACACCCATCTTCGCTAGCCAAGGCTTCTAATTACGTTTCCCTCCACGACTCCACTCGTGGAGTGAAACGTAATCAGAAGCCTTGGCTAGCGAAGATGACGTACACCGTGACTGCGACTACCTTTACCGAGACACACTTTGACCGAGTCACCCGTTTACCAAACACGGCAAACACTTGTCTATCCTATTCTATTCCTACCATATCTTTACCCCCCCCCCCCCCCCCCCCACACACACACACACAAAACACAACACCTGTATTTGGATACAGCCTTGTGGACCTTTATTTGAGCTGAAGTGAAGTTTGAAGAAAAGCAGAATGATACATTTTATGTACGTGTATATATATACAATGGAAATGATACATACAGATAAAATGTTAACACAGTCTACATGAATGAGCCTTGTACAAAATCAAATTACCTCCCTTGGACTGAGTAAGCCCGGATTAAAAACCAGAGATAAAAAACTCCTTAAAGGAAAAACTCTGGAAAACCTTGGACGATTAAATACCATAGGCTGTGTGAAGTTAGCTCAACATACGACATACGACATACGACATTCAAAACTTCATATCTTGTGTTTTTACCAGCCAACGAGATAATTTTGAATGTTCAGCGGCTCAACATACGACATACGACATTCAGATTTTGAATGTTCAGCCGCTGAACATACGACATACGACATTCAGATTTTGATTTTGAATGTTCAGCGGCTCGACATACGACATACGACATTCAAATTTTGAATGTTCAGCCGCTGAACATACGACATACGACATTCAAATTTTGAATGTTCAGCCGCTGAACATACGACATACGACATTCAGATTTTAATTTTGAATGTTCAGCGGCTCGTCATACGACATACGACATTCAAATTTTGAATGTTCAGCCGCTGAACATACGACATACGACATTCAGATTTTGAATGTCCAGCCGCTGAACATACGACATACGACATCCAGATTTTGTGAATACG